>NC_054704.1:33565761-33773261 GCF_016097555.1 Gigantopelta aegis | reverse complement strand
AAAGGGCACCTTACTACAAGTTTTGATATTTACAATTAATATGAATTCCTACAGTTCTACGTCATAATATACTAGCAATAATGAAGTAAATTGGCGTCACTCGCGTTAGAACCTCAATGGGGCCCCATTGAGACTCAATAACAGACACATATCTGCAAGCTTGCGCATGTACACGAAAATCTTGATTTCATTTATCTACAATATAATTATTGTTTACTTAAAAAAAAAAAAATTCTACAAACAAAAAGGGCACTTGGACATTTTGAGGGCACTTGAACAATTTTTTGGGGGGACGCGTCCCCCTGGTCCCCCCCCCCCTTGGATCCGCCCATGAATAGCTCTATACCGGCCGACAACACATTGATCAATTTAACTAACCACTGTCTGGATCCCCCACTCTTTGTTGTCTACCATTACCATCAACACCTCTATACCGGCCGACAACACATTGATCAATTTAACTAACCACTGTCTGGATCCCCCACTCTTTGTTGTCTACCAATACCATCAACACCTCTATACCGGCCGATAACACATTGATCAATTTAACTAACCACTGTCTGGATCCCCCACTCTTTGTTGTCTACCAATACCATCAACACCTCTATACCGGCCGACAACACATTGATCATTTTAACTAACCACTGTCTGGATCCCCCACTCTTTGTTGTCTACCAATACCATCAAGACCTCTATACCGGCCGACAACACATTGATCATTTTAACTAACCACTGTCTGGATCCCCCACTCTTTGTTGTCTACCAATACCATCAATACCTCTATACCGGCCGACAACACATTGATCAATTTAACTAACCACTGTCTGGATCCCCCACTCTTTGTTGTCTACCAATACCATCAATACCTCTATACCGGCCGACAACACATTGATCAATTTAACTAACCACTGTCTGGATCCCCCACTCTTTGTTGTCTACCAATACCATCAATAGCTCTATACCGGCCGACAACACATTGATCAATTTAACTAACCACTGTCTGGATTCCCCACTCTTTGTTGTCTACCAATACCATCAATAGCTCTATACCGGCCGACAACACATTGATCAATTTAACTAACCACTGTCTGGATCCCCCACTCTTTGTTGTCTACCAATACCATCAATACCTCTATACCGGCCGACAACACATTGATCAATTTAACTAATCACTGTCTGGATTCCCCACTCTTTGTTGTCTACCAATACCATCAATACCTCTATACCGGCCGACAACACATTGATCAATTTAATTGACACAAAAACGAGTGGGATTCAAACTGAATTATTTAAATAAATTAAACTAAATTAATGTTTGCGTTTCTTTTAGTTTAAACAATATTCATTTCTGTTTATATTAACAGATGGGATTGGTCAACAGGCATAGCCTATATAAAGACATTTCCCTACATTATACAATTGAAATATTAGCTGGTCAACATGGACATTTTAGAAAGTACAAGATGTGAATTTAGTGTTGAAAAATGTAAAACTATTGTATATTTAACCTGTAAAACTATACATATTTGTATATAGATTACAACAGAGAAACAAGACGAATAAAGGAGAAGGTGAACGGTTTTATCAGCTAAAACATTTGCTTTCAGCAATGAAATTATGAATTGCTTTGCAGATGAGATTGTTTTCTTGTAGTAATAAGTTGGAATCGCCATATATTAATGTGTCACTGTTGATATTTAAATTTAAATGATTTAACCTGGATAAGTAGGACTGGCGCTCTCTATTATATAGAGGGCAAAATAACAGGACATGTTACGAGTCTTCAACGTGATGACCACAGGGTACAATATGGATGTTCTCCAACGAAGCGTGTAAATTTGTGGCCATCTAGATCACTTACTCCTTTTCGAAGTCTGCAGTACAGTATAGGTAGCTTTTCTCTTCTTGTTCTGTAGATTATACCACTTTAATTTACATTTGCCAAACCATTTTGATCTATCACAAACTCAATTTTAAGTGGCTGCAACATTTTGATTTTTCTAGAGAGGGATTGCGGCGTCTAAAATCAGTAACATACTAAGTCGGATTATAACAGATCTGGGATTGTTTGTTTGTTTGTTTGTTGGGTTGTTTGGTTTGGTTGGTGGGGGGTTGTTATGTTGCTTTGTTTTGTTGTTTTATTTGTGTGTGGATCGGTTTGTTGTTGTTGTTTTTTTGGGTGGCGATGGGGTTTGGTTTGGGTTGGGGTTGGGGTTTTTTTTGAGGGGGGGTTTGGAGGGGGGTATTATTATTATTTTAAAATTTAACTTAATCAATACTCAAGATTTTACTTACGTAGAAAGTATTGTACACAGTCCCGTAGTATTTAAATCCAGTTATCGCCGTCAAAGCGGAACTGGATCCAGCATCCGTTTTGGGCGTCGTGCTATCGCTGACCCCTGATCCATAGGGATACAACACGACGGCGAAATTAAACTGTGTTTGTACAACGACCACCGCGGCAGTTAATAACTTTGCTCGCCAGGCAAGTGTCGTCATATTTAAAGGAAAGCTATCAAGGTAATATTTTAAACTGGTTCCCGTCGGTATAAAGACATCAGTCTGAATAATTGTTACCTCGGCTGGCGATATTACTTGTACACGAGTGTCAGTCCAGCAATAAAATACCAATGTCGCCAGTATTAAGTTATTGATACTTTTTCTTTGTGACTACCCTGATTGGTGAACCCGTTAGAATGAATTGAATGCGGACTTCTGTTCGAGCAAGAGTTTAATTCCACATTATTTATGTCACACCCTATCCTTTTGCTATTGGTTGAAAACTGGTGAAATCCGACCCGAACATTTATGTGGAGATGTCCCAACGGGAGACTCGGGCCTGTCAATCAAAAGCCGGGTGTTGTAAAAAGAAATCCATCCGGAACCGGTGTTTGTTATAAGGTGTACTTTAATAGTATTATAATTACTACCTTAGGCTTTGATCATTCTCATCAAGTACAATATCTGAAATGTAATACAAGTACAGTGGAGACTGTTATACCGGACAGCTTATTATTGGGATCGCTCGTAAGGGAGCATACAACCAAATAAAATACCATAGACAACAATAGTAACACGTGTGCAGTCGGTAGAGCGCTCACCTGATATGCTTTGGTCGTACGATCGAAATCCCTTTGATTAGCTCTTTCCTGTCCCAACCAGTGCTCCATGATTGGTATATCATAGGGCGTGGTATGTGCTGTCCTGTCTGTGAGAAAGTGCATACAAAAGATATCTTGCTGCTAAAGGAAACGTTTTTTACGGGTTACTTCAGAATGATCATATATTTGACATTCTAATACAACTGGCATATATAAACCTTTTTTCCATTGGATAATTTTCGTGATAAATCGAACGCTAGATGCACGCTGTTGTGGGCAACAAGGATTTGTCACGATGAGAATATTCCGAAAACGCGCCCGATATGTTCTAACTTAATGTGTGGTGTTTTCGTTGGTATCTTAATTCCGCGTCTTCCATTATGCATACGTTGATAAGAAATAAATTTAATAGATAAAATGCTAACCTACGATGAAAATGATGTTATATTTGTTTATATTTGTTCGTACCATTGTAATTTTTAACATTTCGTAAAAAAACAAACACTGAACACCCCACCCACCCCAAGTAAGGTCCGGTCACTGGTCGATAGCAGTTGTCAATTCGTCCATGTGAAATAGGTGAGTACAACTTGTAGGCCTACCTTGTCCAAAATTAAAGTCCGAACGACATTGTTAACAACTACGATAAATTACTCCCCTAACTTTCATTATCATTAGATTTCCTAAACAATTTGTCCAGACAAAAATCGTGAAAAAACCCATTGTCGTGAAACAGATTCCACACAGATGGTAATCATGTCACCTATATCGACTTCGCTGAAATCTACTAAGACAAAAAAAAAAACACACAAAAAACATGTAGGCTGCCATTTTTTCTTGTTTATGGAATACTCTCCAAGAAGGGTAGAAGGATAAAGATAAACTGTATTGCATACAAGCATTCCACATTTGGAACTGAATGAAAAACATGTATGCAAAAACATGTAATCTGGTCCTGGGTACTAGTTTAACGACCAAGGTTTCAAACACGCCCATCCCGGCTTAACCTCTGACATCGCCAGTGACTAAGTCCGGGCCAGGACGGCTACATGTAGTCTCACAATGGGACGGGCCTACACGAGTCCAATATTTTGGACTCGAGTACTCGAGGGTCAAACTCGACCCGGACCCGAGTACCCGACACTTACATCAGATGACAATGAGATTAAGAAATAAAGTAAAATGGTATTGTGCATCTTATTTCCAGCGCAGAACATGGATGCCAAAATCATTCCATTATATTGCATTCCACACATTCCACACAGTTTTGCCATCGTATCTCATAGCCCTATAATGTAATTGGCGGCAAGCATATGGCACAATGATGTAAAAAAAAAAAGAATAAAAATTACATGACAGTACTCTTCTTGCACGGGTACTCGAAGTCTGTGAACGGATTCGAGTCTTGTTAGAGTCGACCCGTGCCCGAATACGCGAGTACTCGTGGAGACCTATCTAACAACTTCATACTTTTCGATTTTGGCTTTTCACACAAAGCTGTTAAAAATGCTTAGCATACCCACTCTGGAACTAATTAATTATGCTCTGTGTATGTCATTGGAATTTTAAAAAAAACAACTAAATGTCATTATATCAACTATTTCTGAATGTTTTGTTGATAACAATACCCCCGTTTTGTTACCTTGGTAATTACCCTTTAATAAAAACAAGCTATGAATTAAACTTGTTTTGTTTCGTACATTAAATTTTTGAAAGGTACTAATCATTTCAAGACCTTATTTGTACTGTCAGAGGACGATTTGGCAATAATACAAAGTCAAAACAATGTCTGGTTTTGGTTAGTCATTTTGGAAAACCTTTGCATATTAAACTATCGTTGCACGGACCAAGAAAACGCCCACACACTATATTTGGCATACTTTTATTTGGTTTAACAACCTTTCCATCTTATAGACTACACAAATAGAGAATTAATATTTTTTATGATTTGTTTTAGGGCTTAATTAATAAAATACTGACCGTTTATTAATATAATGAGAACGCTGAGTAATTTTGCTTTTACTTTCGAGAGTAAATTTACTCATGAGAAAATATACACATGGGAGTACTGGGAGTAAATTTTGTGCATGCGTTTGGAGCTTAATATGTGCTTAGATGGACATAGTGCTCGACTCTCAACTGGATATAATCACAGAAATCAAGTCAAGCGCTTTACGGGTCCATCGTGTCGTCTTCAAGAGCAGGTTCGACTATACATCAATTCATGTACTTCCTAATATATTGGATAAGACAGTTTATTGTTTAGCATAATTAACCGATATCAGATCAAAGTATGATCAAAGTGTTGTTATTATTATGAACTTCATTTACATTTTGTTCTCATAAAAGGTACATGAGTCGAAAATGTGCAGGTGTCTCAAAATCATGAAAATATACCGTATTAATTAATCTACTTGGTGTAATACACCTTGCAGAAATTAAAATATATATTAAAACTATTATGCGATATGTTGGTTTTAGCTCATTCCAGCTTGCATATCTGAATTGCAAGTATTATGATTTAATTTCGATATATTGTTTGAACTAATTGTGTACTTATCAAGTTTTAGAACTTGAAACAACTTGTAACAACAAGAATAATTTGCATATGGGTCAAACAAGCTACCTTATACAAAATAAATAGTTCAGATCTAACCAACTTCCTTGAGTCAAATAATTAATCTATCTCTCTCTCTCTCTCTCTCTCTCTCTCTCTCATTCTCTCTCTCTCTTTCTCTCTATCCCTTTATACTCATTATCTCTTTCTTTCTTTCTTGCTTTCTTTGTCTCTCTCAAGCTCTATTTTTCTTTTATTGCTTTCTTTCTGCTCCTTTAACCCCTCCCTCTCTCGGTATATTATCTGTTTATTGCTTGCTTTCTTTCTATCTCTCACCTCTCCTCTCTCTCACATTCTCTTTCTTTCTTGCTTTCTTTTTCTCTCTCCCCTCTCTCATTCTCTCTTTCTTTCTTGCTTTCTTTTTCTCTCTCCCCTCTCTCATTCTCTCTTTTTTTCTTGCTTTCTTTCTATCTCCACGTCTCTCATTCTCTCTCTCTCTCTCTCTCTCTCTCTCTCTCTCTCTCTCTCTCTCTCTCTCTCTCTCTCTCTCTCTCTCTCTCTCTCTCTCTCTTTCTCTCTCTCTCTCTCTCTCTGTGTCTGTCTCTACGTCCCGCCCCACCATATATACATGCATGAAATTTGTTAGACACGAAACAGCCCTAATTTATAATGTGACAAGGTGTCATTTTACATTTAATACATATTTCTTTCTTTTCGTTTACGCGGTGCTATAAATTGGGTGACCCATTCTGTTGTCTACCCTAGCCAGTGCACTACGACAGTTGACATCTATCTGAAATTACACCTGATATATTATTATCAACAGTTCTAACCCATATATTATATTGTATATTTTCAATTTATTCACAATTTGTATGAGACATACCCAGCTCCACAGCTTTACAAAAACACTTGAAACACTATATATTAGCATGGTTATAGCAGCGCAAAATTCCTGTTGGTATGAAAGGTGAACACATCACTTGCTCACAATACATCTATAGACTTAACGCTAGTGTGACTTTACCGACATTAATTGACACAGATATCATGTATACAAAAGTTTGTTTTTATTCAACGACACCTCTAGGGCACATGTTTTATTCATTCGGTACCTTTGACATATAGTCTTAGAGAGGAAACCCGCTAAAAAAAAATCATTAGTATAGGGATATTTGACCCATGGCGATCAGTATTCCAATGGACTGGCTGGACAGCATGATAGTACAAACCACCATTAGTAGGGCTATTGATATATCAATCCTGATAGTACAAACTCGCAATTTCTCTTCTCCCTCTCTCCTCTCTCCGCACTCGCAATGCACTGGCTGCGAACGAGAAAGTTCAATGGGCCAATTGGCGGGATCGTGTATACAAAGCTCCACTGCTGTGGCCTGTGCGTCACTGCCGGTGGTGTGTTCGTAATCTCTCTGTCTCGATCTCTCTCTCTCCTCCGCTCTCGCAATCTCTCTCTCTCTCGTCTCTCTCTCTCCTCTCTCTCTCTCTCTCTCTCGCTCTCTCTCTCTCTCTCTATCTCTCTCTCTCGTCTCGCCCTGGATCCCGCCCTCTCTCTCGACTCAGACTGACGGACAGAGATATCTCTCTCCGGATAGACGGACAGACATACAAACAAAAAAAAGTTAAGTCGTCTGCTCATAATACGGCCAGACAAAATATCCTAATCGTAGCCGGACCAGTACCAAACAGTTAGTAGTGCGACAGAATAACTACAGCATGCTGTAATCTATAAGCTATAATACATCTATAATATAATATGCAAGGCATGTTTAACATTTTCCAATTGTTCTGACCGCTTCTACTCTTTTGATTTGTACTACCAACCGCCTTGTTTGTACTTCCTCGCTGTCGGATTTCTTTTTGCGCTCAGGTTCAGTCGACTACCGTACATACTTCGCGCTACATATTACATTAAAAGATGAATTCCATAAATACAACCGCAAGAGAGGCTGGCACGTGTCTTACTTAACACAGAAGTGGCTATATACACGGCGGCCGTGAACCAATCTAATTAAAATTAGCTATTACATGTGGTAGACCAGTAGAGCTGGCCGTGTACATAGTTAATTTCAAATTATCTCCATCTAAATCCATAGCAACACTTTCTCTTGCCCCTGCGTCTGAACACACACTATTGTTTTTGAACATGTTTTTGTGGCTGGTTACAAACAAAATATTATGCTACATTAAGAAAGTGAAAGCTATATTTCAAAGACAGATTCAATAATTTAATATTGGACAAACACAAGCAATTAAGTCGTCAAATGCCAAAGTTTTATTTAAAAGGATGTTGCCTGTACTGGTGTAGACTAGGGGAGAGCCACGGGGGCTATGCTCCCTCAATCACACCTATTTATTTCACTGCCCTTTATATTTACCCCCCTGCGCGTGCTGTAACCTCACCGTGGTGCAGGGGTGTAACATTCTCTTTGAGAATGGCCAATACAGCACAAATTGAAGTTTAGAGTAAAATTCAGTATCCGTAAAATTCTGTGATATTTGTATTTGTATTTTCGCACAGTTCTTTACACTGTTTTTGTTTAAATCTCTAATTTTTATATTGATGATGATCATCACTTTATTTATTTGCATTACCATAGTTTGACACCCAATAGCCGATGTATTTTTCGTGCTGGGGTGTCGTTAAACATTCATTCATTCATTCATTATATTTACCCGTCGCTCCGTTACACGAGTTCGAGAGACAGTGCGAGTTCCTTCCCTTTCGCCATTGTGGGTGCCCTCCCCTCTCCCTATAAAATCCTGGTTACGCCATTTCATTTCAACTTATTTTCGTGCTTATATCCAATTACGGTTCAAGCACGCTGTCCTGGGTACACATCCCAGCTATCTAGGCTGTCTGTCCAGGGCAGTGGGTTAGTTGTTAGTTGGTTGGTGGTTAGTGAGAGAGAAGAGGATGTAGTGGTCTTACACCTATCCATTGAGCCCTTAAGAACTCGCTCTGGGTTGGGGTAGTTACTGGGCTGCGAGCCCTGTGCCTACCATGTAGTCCGATGGCTTAACCACTGCGTCATCGAGGCCGGTGCTGGTTACACCAATGGTCGACCGTCAGATTGCACCTGGTAGTTGTATATTTTATACTGTCTGTACTCTTGTTGCGTAGGCCATAGACGTACGGACTCCCATTTTTTTAGAGTGGTGGGGTGGATGGGGCAGGTTGATTTATGACCGAATTAAACGAAAACGCTCTAATCTGGATAACATAATTTATTCATATTATCTTACATAACCATGCAATTTTAATTTTTAATGGAAATAATCATGTTGGTGTACCTTACCTTTGTTTTATACCCATGAACCAATCACTAGTTTTATGGGCCTCGTTGGCCTCGTGGTTAGGCCATCGGTCTACAGGCTGGTAGGTACTGGGTCCGGATCCCAGTCGAGGCATGGGATTTGTAATCCAGATACCGACTCCAAACCCTGAGTGAGTGCTCCGCAAGGCTCAATGGGTAGGTGTAAACCACTTGCACCGACCAGTGATCCATAAGTGGTTCAACAAAGGACATGGTTTGTGCTATCCTGCCTGTGGGAAGCGCAAATAAAAGATCCCTTGCTGCTAATCGGAAAGAGTAGCCCATGTAGTGGCGACAGCGGGTTTCCTCTCAAAATCTGTGTGGTATTTAACCATATGTCTGACGCCATATAACCGTAAATAAAATGTGTTGAGTGCGTCGTTAAATAAAACATTTCTTTCTTCTACTTTTTTTCAATCACTAGTTTTGTGCTGGGGTGTCGTTAAACATACATACACTCATTCATATTAGCAATACTGCCAAACGGCTATATATCGAGTTGCAAACGACTCACTACGTTTTTACATGGATTAAAACTAATACTGTGGGTAAAATTATGAAAATTACATGGTAAAATTTTTTTTTAAAACTCATTTTGCCCGAATACATAAGTTTTTGCCCGATTTTGAGGATTTCCTCCAGCCCTGTGGGGGAGGGGGAGTTGCTCGTTCCCCCCCCCCCCACCCCCCCCCCCCCCCATCTTATCTTGTACGCTTATGGAGTAGGCACTAGTGTGGCTTTTACCGACGTTCGACTATACATAGTTATCTGTACAGTTTGTGCCAACGATGTTTTGTTACTGACGGTAGGACCTATACAACAACAACCTGAATCCACGTTGGTTTTCGTCATAACAGTCAAACATGGAAGCTTTTAAACTTAATGGCCGGGCGTCGGGCTAGCGGATTTGTCAAACTCTGTTAATAATGCACGCCAAAACAATGTGACTTTTTAAAGGGCAATTTTATATCTAATCATTCCCGATTACTACATGTATATAACAATACGGAGACAGAAATTGTAACTGACGTTATCTACCTTGGTCTTTTGTCGAGTAAATCTGGATCATGCGCAAATGCTGACACAGATTTATTGAGGCGAGCCGTGAAGACTGTGCATGTGGTGTTGAAGAAAGGTAGACGTGTCGCGTTATCTCTTGACAGCTAGGCAGATTTGTCTCATGACAATATAAAGCTTAGTTAACTATTAGGTGGACGTTAAAAACGGGGATTGAATCACTTATGTGTAATTACACGTGACACCTCAAATGTTACACATACATATACACTATATAGACTCCTCATACGTGTCCATTGGTAGGAGTTCATAAATAAATAAAAGTAACAATTACAAATTATCAGCGGCTGAGGTAGATTAACTGAAAGAGAAACTAACTACGGACAGTGCATAAACTAACAACAGGGCTTGAACTTAATAATTTTTCACTGATTGCAATTTTGAGGCTGCTTAATTTTACCGTAAATAAATATGACTAAAAGGTTATTTTGCTGTATTTAGTCACATTTCAAATGATCAAAATTGCAAGGGCCAATAAAACTCCAAATACATTTTTTTTATAGGCTACTAGTAAAGCTGAGACCACTCCCGGGTCCCCCTCTAAATTTATGTAAAGTTTCTGTAACAACCGCCCCCACCCACCCCACCCCATCGCGACGTGATTTTACCAACATTATAATACATGTAATAATAATAATAATAATAATAATAATACACAATTATTATTACTATTACTACTACTACTACTACTACTACTACTACTACTACTACTACTACTACTACTACTACTACTACTACTACTACTATTATTATTATTATTATTATTATTATTATTAGCCTACTAGTACCTTTCTGGAGTAGAGGGGCGGTGTTTTATCTGGAGGAGGTTTGGCTATAAAAATGCAAGACTAACGTGCGTGCACACACGCACAAACGGCAGGCTGCACTTGTCCCTGCACGTAGAACTTGATTCAACTGGGTTAAGTAATAATTAGCCAACCTTTGGACGACAAAACATGCAACAGTACACTGTTTTTTTACGGTATACATTAAAACCGAAATACCACTTTGCGAACCAGTCAAAATAATTTTCACACGCGCCTAATAATAATAATAATAATAATAATAATAATAAATGGTGAGTTCATGTTCCGACTGTTATTATTTTATTTCAGCGTATTCGCGGTTATTTTCGTCATGAAATAATATATTTTTTATTATTTGCCATGTATATAGCCGGCCCTCATTTGCCAAGTCTCTATACATGGCGATCGTTTATATAAAATCCACAAATACATTATACGGTTGTCGTATATATAGCCTCATCACTACGAGTCTGTTTTTCCGTATTTTCATGACTTTTTACAAGAAGACTTCCAAATTTTAAAAATGAAGCGTGTCGTGGAATTCCTTCGATCGTAGTTCAATTAAAATATTTTGGATCATACAATAACTAGGTTTGGTATTCCAAATGAATGTAAGTTTCATTTATAATGCATATTTAGAGAAACAAGGCCCACTAAATCCGTGATTGAGCTCCTTTAACAAGTCTGCTTCATCGTCTAAGTACAGACATTTCGTTGGAATGAATGATTGAATGTTTAACGACACCCAGCACGAAAAATACATCGGCTATTGGGTGTCAAACTATGGTAATGCAAATAAATAAAGTGATGATCAACATCAATATAAAAATTCAAGATTTAAACAAAAACAGTGTAAAGAACTGTGCAAAAACACAAATATCACAGATAGATACTGAATTTTACTCAAAACTTCAATTTTGTGCTGTATTGGCCATTCTCAAAGAAAATGTTACACTCCTGCACCACGATGAGGTTACAGCACGCGCAGGGGAGACATTTCGTTGGAATCCATTCCGTATCACCATTTACAGCTGTATTGGGGATATGTTTCCTGTGACGGAATATGCTCTTATTTTTTTTCGCCTGTGGCGATGTTAATTGTTTCAGAGGGCTGTGTGCACTTGGTTACATAATACCTCCGCGCGACCGTACCCTCTAATACACACCCAGACCAGCTGTGGAGGCCATGTGGCCAGTAGTTACGTAATACCTACGATAGTGCGGTTTTATGACCGTGATTTTTGGCGAACTAGGCGACAGTAAAATACCGTCTCTGGGAGTTGGGGCAAACTCACATGATAGGTGAGGTGCCGCGTTGTGCCCCCAGGCGATATTCGCTGTCTCTCAGATTTTTGAATAAATAGATAGGATTTTAGAGATATCGGAGAGAAACATATTGGAAGGCTTCCAGGGAACTACTGAATGAGTAGTTAAGGGTTAATTAAAAATTAACCAGGTAGGAATAGAGTTGTAATTCCTTATTAATTAAGTTCCCCTGGAAGCGTTTCTCAATTATCACACGTGTGTGTGTTGTATCACGGTGAAGTGATTAGAATATTGTGTAAACTAGACACCTAGTGATTAACTAATTAAGTGATTAGTTCTGGGTTGTTATTATTATTGTTGTTGTTAATTAATTAACTGCGACAAATATATTTGTCAGCTTAAGGTTAATACAGATTCCAAAGTGTATTGTGTTTTGTTGTGTTTTCCAGTGAACTAAACGTGCTATAATAACACACATTTATATAAGATCTTATCTCTGATTATACTTAGAGACGAGCCACTCGGGTATACACTGCCCGATACAGAGATATCTAATAGATATACAGTTAGGAGAGATATTTGGATGGTCGTGTGTTTTATTCAGTTACGGGTATTATAGGATCCCCGTGAAAATTGGGGCGCTCGTCCCGGATCTGAAACGGGACATGCATATTTAAAAAGTATTGTTTGTAAATGGGGGCTTTATAAATTATTTTTACAAAATACCAGAAGTAGCAACGTTGTTCACTAGAAAATTAATTAATAATAAGTGCGTCATACCTAAACATGGATAAGAATTTGCTGGATAGGCATACGCTCAATGTAGTGGAGATTAAGCGAGCACGTAAGGCCGAGTTAGTTGAAATCGCAAGTGAGCGGGAAATTGATTTAACATCAGCTAAAACCTTAGGTGATATAAAGACAATTATTATCCAGGACGTTGTTGGTGATAGGCCTGTTATGGAAGACAGTGAGATTGTTCCAGAGATAGAGATAAATGACTTGAGTATGGAACAACAGTTAGCTTTTAAAAAGCTTGAGTACGAAAGAGAAGAACGTGCATTAGATAGAGAGAGAGAGAGAGAGAGAGAGAGAGAGAGAGAGAGAGAGAGAGAGAGAGAGAGAGAGAGAGAGAGAGAGAGAGACAGAGAGAGAGAGACAGAGACAGAGACAGAGAAAAAGAGAAGAGAGGGATAGAGAAAAAGAAGAGAGAGAGAGAGAGAGAGAGGAATAGAGAAAAAGAAGATAGTGAGAGAGAAAGAGAAGAGAGGGATAGAGAAAACGAATATAGAGAGAAAGAAAGAGAAGAGAGGGATAGAGAAAAGGAAGATAGAGATAGAGAAGAGAGAGTTAGAGACAGAGGAGAGAGGGGGAGAGAGAGAGAGAGAGAGAGAGAGAGAGAGAGAGAGAGAGAGAGAGAGAGAGAGAGAGAGAGAGAAGAGAGAGAGAGATATAGGGATAGAGAATTCCAGTTAGAAAAATTAAAAGTGGAACATGAGGTAAAGTTGAATACTGAAGAAGTTAGACGAGAAGCAGGAAATGGGTTTAAAATGTCGGAGGCTTATAGATCAGTGCCTGTATTTGACGACCAGGAGGTAGATATGTTCTACCAACTTTTTGAACGGGCCGCTAAGCAGCTAAATTGGCCGCAGTCTAAGATGACATTGTTAGCCGTGTCTAAGTTTAAGGGGAAGGCTAGCGTAGCTTATAATTCAATGAGTGATGAGCGAGCAAGTCAGTACGACCTAGTTAAGTCTGCGGTGTTGAGGGCTTATGAATTACGACCTGAGGATTATCGTTTACGGTATAGCGAGTTGAGAAAAACGCAGGGTCAGTCTTATAGTGAGTTTGTGGCTAAGAAGGCAGGGATGTTTGATAAATGGGTGGTTTCTCATCAGGTAGAGTCATATACCGAGTTACGGGAGTTGTTGATCTTACAGGACATTAAAAATGGATTACCATTTAGCTTACGTATTCATTTAGAGGATCGTGATATCAAAAAAATAGAGGAGGCAGGCATAGTGGCAGATGACTACGTGTTAATACACAAAGCTCAGGCAGTACCGGGTTTCTGCCAGGTTTTTCCCGGGAAAGTAACTATCGGGGAGAGTCATCTAGTTGGTCAGCTAGTCAGGCAAGGAATGCACCTGGTGGGCAAAGTAAGGATAAACCTGCATTATCAGCCAATGCACGAACTTTTCGTCCACATTGCAGTTACTGTGAAAAGGATAACCATCTTGTCGGGGACTGTTTTAAAAGGAAACGCGATAATGCAAAAGTGGTCGGTTTAGTGAGGTCAGCTCCGTTAGCGAGAGAGTTAATGGTTAGTTCTATGGCAGAGAAAGTAAACCCGTATGTGTCCGCTGGTATGGTTTGTGATGTGAAACAAGAATTGAGTCCTAAGGCAATATCAATCTATCGAGATACAGGGTGTAACCTGTCGCTTATAACGTCAAAGTGTTTAGCCGGTATAGAGAATTCAGATACAGGACGTAGTTTGGCCTTAACCTCAATTACTGGGGAAAATATGGTTGTTCGGTTACATAAGGTTTTCTTGTGTTCGAAGTTTGTGACGGGACCAGTCATTATGGGTGTTGTGAAGGACTTGCCTTTTGAAAACATAGGAGTTTTGTTGGGTAATGATTTGACTAGTCAGTGTTGTCAGCCGCAATGTGACCAATTGTTAATTGAAGACAGCCCTTTACCCATAGAAGAGTGTGAGGTTGATAAGATTAGATATCCTGCGTGTGTAAAGACTAGGGCTATGGCCAGAAGGGTAAAACGAGACCCAGAGGATATTTGTGATTTGTCTGATACGTGTGTGAGCCATGAAATTGGAGTGGATGAGGTTATCAGTAAAATGATAGATAAGTCAACTGACGAACTAAATGTGGTGGAACCTGTTGACCTCCCGCAGAGGGTAAATGAACCAGTTGTGTTTGATAGAGGGGCCTTACCTTGTAATAGACAAGAGTTAGTTCTAGAGCAGGGGGCTGATCCAAATTTGTGGGCAGCTCGCACTACCATGTTAACTGAAGGTGAGATGGAGGATCAGAGGTCAGGTTATGATATGGACAAGGGAGTATTAATGAATAAGAGAGTTAGAGATAGGAGGTGGCAGGCGTCTGGACTAGCTAGGAAGCAACTGAGCCATGCTCAGAGCAAAATCAAATCAGTGTTTGATAGGAAGGCTAAGAGTCGGGAATTTAAACCAGGGGATAAAGTGCTGCTGTACCTTCCCATTAAACGGGGTTCTGTGCAGAACAGGTATTTCGGGCCCTATGTTGTGCACAAACGGGTTAATGAGACAGGGCATGTGATAAACACTCCTGATAGGGTTAGGAAAAGTAGGTATTGTCACATCAATTTGCTAAAAGGTTATTTTGACAGACTGCCGATAGTTCCAGTATTACCTGTCCAGATTGAGAGTCACTCAATTTCCTGTGATGACGTCAAGACTGCAGAGATCAAATTAACCAACAGCCAGATTCTAGCAGACTTGAGTCCCCAGCGAGCAAAGTTGACTACATTGATACAAGACAATGTTTCCATTTGTCAGGACCTTCCAACGGTTACCAACACATTAAGCCAGGATGTGCGCTTGGAACCCAACATTAAACCGATTCGACAGCATGCCTATCGGAGAAAACCTGGAAAACGTGCGACACTGAAAAAGAAGGAAACGAAGTTCCAGTGGTCAGATGAATGCGAGAAGTCATTCAACCGTCTCAAGCAGATGCGCTCCTCGTCACCCGTGATGGCAGCACCAGACTACCGAATGCCTCTCAAGCTGGCTGTGGATGCCAGTGACGTGGGAGCTGGAGCTGTGCTGTTCCAGGAAGACGAAAATGGACTGGACCATCCTGTAAGTTTCTTCTCCAAAAAGTTTGACAAACACCAGGTGAACTATTCCACTATAGAGAAGGAAGCTTTGGCCATGGTACAAGCTCTGAAGCATTTTCAGATCTACGTGAAATCGGCAGTGCATCAAGTGGTTGTCTTTACGGACCATAATCCGCTCACTTTCATTCACAGAATGAAAGCCACCAACCAGAGAGTTTTGAGATGGAGTCTTCTTCTGCAGGAATTCCCAATTACCATTGAACATATCAAGGGCACATCCAATGTAATCGCTGTTGCCCTGTCCCGAAGTTGAACGTTATGATAATGTGTTGACATTCTTGATTTCTGTTTTGTTTTTATATATTTTATTTGTATACCAGGGACTCAGAGACTCAGTGTGATTACTGGTAGTCACCTTATTATTATGTGTTGTAAATACCCGGATGCGTCGGTTAACGCACTTTTTGTTTTGTTTTAATGTAGTATATTTCCCTATTCCTAGAGTAGAGGAAATATCCTTTTTGAAGTGGGTGTGTGAGACGGAACATGCTCTTATTTGTTTTTCGCCTGTGGCGATGTTAATTGTTTTAGAGGGCCGTGTGCAGTCCCAATATGCACTTAGACGA
Organism: Gigantopelta aegis; assembly: GCF_016097555.1. Taxonomy (NCBI): domain Eukaryota; kingdom Metazoa; phylum Mollusca; class Gastropoda; order Neomphalida; family Peltospiridae; genus Gigantopelta; species Gigantopelta aegis. Next base: position 33,756,650 of record NC_054704.1, on the reverse strand, counting down.
GGTAGGCACCTTGTTACGTAATACCTCCGCGCGACGGTGGTCGAGCTGTTCCCAATACACACTTAGACCAGGTGTGGAGGCCATGTGGCCAGTAGTTACGTAATACCTACGATAGTGCGGTTTTACAACCGTGATTTTTTGCGAACTAGGCGACAGTAAGTCTGGCCATCTAAGGAATAATACCGTCTCTGGGAGTTGGGGCAAATTCACATGATAGGTGAGGTTCCGCGTTGTGCCCCAGGCGATATTCGCTGTCTCTCAGATTTTTGAATAAATAGATAGGATTTTAGGGATATCGGAGAGAAACATATTGGAAGGCTTACAGGGAACGTTAGTCCGTTTGGACTGGTAAATATATATTTCTGCTCTGTTGTATAACCTTGATGTGATTGATGTGATTTTAAATATTTTAATACTGTATTATACCAATATTATTTAGACAGTGTTTCCGGTAACTGACGAAGTAAATTGTAGGCTTCACTGTTCTAAAAATATATAGCTTAGCCGGTCATCCTAGAGGACCTAGGTAAACTGTATGTTATTGTCTTTATAGTGATAGGTACCAGTATTAATTCTGTATTACAAGGTTACTGAATGAGTAGTTAAGGGTTAATTAAAAATTAACCAAGTAGGAATAGAGTTGTAATTCCTTTATTAATTAAGTTCCCCTGGCAGCGTTTCTCAATTATCACACGTGTGTGTGTGTTGTATCATGGTGAAGTGATTAGAATATTGTGTAAACTAGACACCTAGTGATTAACTAATTAAGTGATTAGTTCTGGGTTGTTATTATTATTGTTGTTGTTAATTAATTAACTGCAGGTTAATACAGATTCCAAAGTGTATTGTGTTTTGTTGTGTTTTCTAGTGAACTAAACGTGCTATAATAACACACATTTATATAAGATCTTATCTCTGATTATACCTAGAGACGAGCCACTCGGGTATACAATGCCCGATACAGAGAGATCTAATAAAATATACAGTTAGGAGAGATATTTGGATAATCGTGTTTTATTCAGTTACGGGTATTATAGGATCCCAACACCAAAACAAATCTACAAGCACAGGTTTGAAGTTTGTTGATACAAGAATACTCTATTGTACCCCCAATATACCACGGTCCCGTTCCACAAAGCGATCTTAGCACTACGATCACCTTAAGTGAATATGGTGGTTATACACTTAAGACGATCTTAGTGCTATGATCGCTTCATGGAACAGGGCCCAGCTCCATAAGTAATACGATTGAATAGTAAAACTTACTAAATAAACAACGTTATATGGCATACCACCCATAACATTACTTCTGGCCATAACATGCCTCGACGCCCTACCTGCATATATACATTGTAATGGCTGTTGGCATTGAAATTTGAATCTTGTTTTGTTATGTTGTTGTTGTTTTTTGTTTCTTGTTGTTGTTGGGTCTTTAGTGTGTGGGGTTGTTGTTGGTTTTGTTGTTGTTGTGGGGGGGGGGGTTGTTTTTTGGGGGGGTTGGCGGGGGTTGTTCTGGGAGGATTTGGGTTTTGTTATGTTTTTTATTTTTCATGTTGTTGGATTTGTGTGTGTGTGTGTGTGTGTGTGTTGTTTGTTAATTTGTTTTGTTTGTTTTTTGGAGGGTTGTTTTTCGAGGGAATTGTCATCATAATAATATGCGAATAATATTGCTTTATAAGCTGTGGCAATTCATAACGAAGGTAAAATACACATTCAAATTTTTTGTATACTGATATATTGCCGGCTGTATGTATATTTGTCTTTTTTCTTCACTTTTTCCCCTGCTTGACCCAGTACAGTGTACAGCAGATATCGTGACTCGCCACTTAATACTGTTCCATTTTCTTGTTCACCAACAAAACTTCCCTATCATTAACACGCTCTTGTTTGTATACTTAAAAACTACTGCTTGACGGTAACCTACATATTTAAATCATTAATTTGACCAAATTGGAAGACATAACCTTTGTAATGTTTCTCAGCAAGGAAGGAACGCTACTAAAATCTATTAGAGCACAGCTGAATTTTTAGTCCAATGGGAGCTTCATATTTGGTCACGTGAAGTACATTTATATCCCGATAAAGTACTTCAGACATTCACTTTATAAGCGGTATTGCTGCACGTGCAGTCAAGATTTTGGCTCTGCTCTAAGACAGTTAGAGGACGAGTAACAATACTTTATCGGCGTATAAAGGTAGTGTCGCCTTTGTCTCGTGCGACACTACCTTTATACGCCGATGAAGTATTGTTACTCGTTCTCTAACTATTACTAAGTGTTTGGGTGATGTATTTTTTTATGGGTCTCCCAACGGATTTTTGGCACTATTATTTTGGAAGGCGACTTTACTGTTTCTGTAAATTAATATATCATGCCTTTTCGATATTCTTAATCAAAATAAATGTACAACGTTCTATTTTATTCAATAAATGTGAACAACAAAACAGTAATACATGACCAGGGCCGTATCTCTGCACAATACAAAGTCGAATGGGCATTTGGTAAAATAATGGATGATTCCATCAATATCTATCTAGTGTCTCGTCTATAGGTGGACAGCCACTCCCGGGGAGATCCTCTATTGGAGATTGCAATCTGATTAAAATTAGCTCTACTGGTCTACCAGTAGATCTATAAATAACAATTTAAATATCGACCAATTACACTTCGCCTTTTATAGCGTTATTCATGAGCATACAAATTCTAAAAATACCGGGCGAGACTATTTATGCAATAGGCGAACTTGTTGGTCTATTTCAGTATTAAAAAAACCAGAGGGAAAAGTGCCGTAATAAACTTTGGATTGTTTACTAGTATAAATAGATTTTTATGGCTATACCATCACGGGGTTTTTTGTTTCGTCTTGAAACGAATTTTATATAAAATTTTATATTGAAATTAGTTTCCGGCATACTTCGTGATTCACCCGAATCATTTCGTATAACCTCGGCATAATCCCGAATGTTTTCAAATTCTTTTCAAATCACTGGCATGATTTTGCAAGTAAGGTTTTGATTGGTCGAATGAAAGATCAACTGGACATGAGCTCCAACGGGGTGCTGTTAGATCCACAGGTAATAGTAATTAACAAGTGGAGCTAATTTTAATTAGATTGTGGAGATTGCATCCCTCTTGCATCGCCAAAACGAGGACTGCCACTCTGCAGTTAACGCAAGGTCAAAGACACTTGAGCCATAGTTGCTTCTCAGGATTGTTATCTCATTGTATGTTAAAATGTAGCCCGAGTACTCTGACGTTCGAGAGCTAAACGGACATTTGGACGGTTATGACAGCTCTCTCAGCCAGAGATAACTCTATAGTGAAAACACGGAATTGCTGCTTACCACCGAGTAGGCAAAGATTCCCGTTCTGATACAACGATAACTCTATTTATTAGCAACGGTCATTTTTGCTGTAAATCGCAGTTCCATTTTGGGGGGTTGGGGGGTACCCTGTACTAGCTGCATAACACCTGTACAACACATAAACGTGTATTTATTTATTACCACTGAATATTAGTATTGGCACAAATAGTCAATGTCACATATTACTACCAATCACAGCCGCCGTGTTTTTCTCTGTAGATATTTGACACGGAAGTTTCTTCTTTAACACCATAATAGTCATAAATGTATCAAGAGGAATAACTCTTAATAAATTTATTAACCGATGTTAAAGGTTATACAGTTAGCTCCCTTGTGTACGCTGTCGCGATCAATTTGGGTAATTTTCAAACAAGATGATTTTGTGAAGAAAAACAATTAATAGCTAAACTTTTATTCAAACGAGGATTTTTGTAAGGTTTGATATACCAAGTGCGCCATATCGCCAACTTCCGCTTGGGTGCGGTTTGTATGGGTGTGATAATTGTGAAAAATGCACCCAAAACCATGCAGTTTGGGGACACATTTTGGAATGTAAGTCAAAATATTTAAAATGAGTCTTCTTTATAATTATGACCCTATTAGTAATTTCGTTGAGACTCAATATAACTGTATAATTATTTATTTATTTTTAAACCATAGGTGGGCATTTAGTTTGCCAGGGACTGACATGCATAAATATCAGCTGAAGATTCACAAATAACTGTGATTTTTCTACCCAAGTTGTGGTAACTATCTCCCTTAATAACCAGATAAAACATAAACCATAGATTATTCAGAATTTAAATACTATAGGGCCGAATTTACGAAGTGTGTTTTTCTTAAACGTGGGTGTTTAAACATTGTAAATATATTTAGTTACACGCGTGTAAGATCACAAAACAGACTTTGTAAAGTCGGCCCATAATGGGTTTAATAGTAGGCCTAGGAGGGACATTAATTTGCATTCAATATATTTGTGTAAAATGAAGTTTTGCTCGTTGAAAATTTTGACATGGTTCCTTACAATTTAATTAAATTATTATATTAAAATGAATAGATTAATAACGAAAATGGGCAGGGCGGAAAGTATATTCATACTAAATTATTGGACTGATAATGAAAATGAGGCAGGGCGGGAGTCAGTTATTCAATACAAGTCCCTGTTCGTCATACGCGTAATGCATTTGCGGTACCAGTACATTTGAGGTACATATTCTATTTTGCGTGGAAAGGTAAGGTCGGACAAAAAGTTCAAAACGTGTTGGATGGTTAATCATTTGTATTTAAATCTCCACCACGGAGTATTAGTCAGTGAATGTGGAAACATCTTATTATACTGGTGATGGGGCTGGACATAATCCAGTGGTAAAGCGTTCGCCTAATGCGCGGTCGGTCTAGGATCGATCCTCGACGGTGGGTCCATTGGGCTATTTTTCGTTCCAGACAGTGCACCATGAGTGGTATATCAAAGGCCGTGGTATGTGGTATCTTGTCTGAGGGATGGTTCATATAAAAGATCCCTTATTACTATTGAAAACATTTAGTGGGTTTCTTCTTAAAGACTATATGTCACGGATTATCAAATATTTGAAATCCAATAGTCGATGATTGAAATCAATGTACTCTAGTGGTGTCGTTCAAGAAAACAAACTTTAACTTTTATACTGGTGATACTGGCTAAACGGACATCCAGAACGTGTGATTGAGCAGTGTCATTAACAAAAACAAATGATTAAAATTAATATAACGGTTTTTACAATAATTAAAGTATAATTAAAATACACCAAAAATAATATATCTGTTTAACAACTCAAAATCAGAAAACAAAAAAATTCGTGTATTCCTTACTTAATTCCAAGTGTTCGTCTAGAAACTGAATAGTGACATTGTCTTTGGAGGAGACATAAACTTGTTAAGTACAAATTTTGCGGGGCATTGTAATAATATTTCTACGGACTTGGTTTAGCATTTTTAAAATTGCAAATTATAGAGATAACCAATTAGCATTATTGATGTAAAGATTAAAGTCTCAAATATATATAAATATATCCAGTGATTAACATTAAGAAAGTGGCTGCTCAAAGGTTACAATCAGGTCAAATGAATCTCCATAAGGCTCTAAATGAATATTAATGTGACCTTACTGTCATGTGACTTACCAATTTACCAAGTGCGTGTGTACGGGGGTTGTGGTTTGTTGGAGGGGGGGGGGGGTGTCAGGCATCACCACTGTGACGGTACATGCTCTTAAATTTGTTTCGCCTGTGGCGATTTTAATTGTGTTAGAGGGCCGTGTGCAGTTTCATTGCCCGTAGCCCAGGTGGGCAACTTGTTACGTAATACTTCGCGCGATCGGGCATTCCAATATGCACTTAGTCCAGCTGTGGAGGCCATGTGGCGAGTAGTTACGTAATACCTCTGCGAGTGCGGTTTTACAACCGTGAATTGGCGACGAAGGCGTCAGTAAGTCTGACGATCAGAGAGAAATATACCGATTCTAGTAGAGGTGAAATATCAGATGATAGGGGGAGGTACCGCCTTGTACCCCCAGGCGAATTCTGATTTATAATAAATAGCTAGTTTTTAGAGATATCTAGGACAAACGGAAAAGGAAGCTTCCTGGGAACGTTAGTCCGTTTGGACTTTGGTAAATATCATTTCTGCTCTGTGTATAACCTTGATGTGATTGATGTGACTTTAAATATTTTAATACTGTATTATACCAATATTCTTTAGACAGTGTCTTCGGTCATCTGACGAAGTAAATCGTAGACTTTTTGTTCTAACAGTATATGAGTATTTGGTAATATAAAGCTTAGCCAGTCATCCTAGAGGACCTAGGTACACTGTAGGTTATTGTCTTTATTGTGATAGGTACCAATATTAATTCTGTGTCACAAGGTTACCGAATGAGTAGTTAGGGTTAATTAAAAATTAACCCGTTAGGAATAGAGCTGAAATTCCTTTATTAATTAAGTTCCCCTGGAAGCGTTCCTAAATTATCACACGTTACTGAACGAGTAGTAAGGGTTAATTAAAAATTAACCAGTTAGGAATGGTGTTGTAATTCCTTTATTAATTAACTTCTCCTGGAAGCGTTTCTCAATTATCACACGTGTGGGTGTGGTGTAACGGTGAAGTGATTCGCATATTGTGTAACTAGACACCTAGAGATTAACTAATTAAGTGATCAGTTCTGGGTTGTTATTATTGCTGTTATTAATTAACTACTACGGCTGTACATTTTTCAGCGTAGATTAATACAGATTCCAAAGTGTATTGTGTTTTTGTTGTGTTTTCTAGAGAACTAACGTGCTATAAATATATATACTTTATATAAGATCGTATCTCTGATCATACCTAGACACGAGCCATACTAGGGTTTAACAGCCTGTTACAGAGAGATCTAATAGATATACAGTTAGGAGAGATATTTTCATAATCGTGTTTTATTCAGTTACGGGTATTATAGAATCCCCGTGACAACCACCTCCACCTCTGCTTCTGGCTGGGGTAGCACAGTGATACCCCCCCCCCCCCCCCCCGCATAAATTCCTGCTAGAAGCATTGTCATGGTTAGTGTCCCGATTCTCTGAAATCTGTTAACATTAGACGACTGATGGTAACTTTGACTTGGTGGTGGTTATTTATGCTGATGGTGGAAGTTGCTCCAGTTTGACACAAAAGAACAACCTATCATTTTCTTTAAAACCCTGTATTTGTCCTTGAACGGAGCGGGACGTAGCCCAGTGGTAAAGCGCTCGCTTGATGCGCGGTCGGTTTTCGATCGATCCCCGTCGGTGACCCCATTGGGCTATTTCTCGTTCCAGCCAGTGCTCCACAACTGGTGTAACAAAGGCCGTGGTATGTACTATCCTGTCTGTGCGATAGTGTATATAAAACTTCCCTTGCTGCTAACTGAAAACAGTAGCCCATGAAGTGGTGACAGTGGATTTCCTTTCCTTATATTTGTGTGGTCCTTAACCATATGTCATACGCCATATAACCGTAAATAAAATGTGTTGAGCGCGTCGTTAAATAAAAGAATTTCCTTCCTTCGTCCTCACCACTGAATATCCTTCACTAACAAAAACACGCACGGAAAGGAATCTTGTTGAACGACATCTGAGCATGTTTTCAAACTATGGCTGTCTGAAGTCTTAAGGCTCATAAAGATTGGATTCGGCGCGTGCGTGCGGTCCGACAGTTGCGTCTGATGCGTCTGCGGCTTGAGTTTAGGGCAACTGTGTTCGGATCCTGTCTATAGGAGCCTTAAGACACGGTTATTCAGACACTTAATCGAGAGAAGGAGTCAAGGTATACCCGCTTCCGCCGCATAGGCTAGTCCTACTGGTAGGGCAACTGTGTTCGGATCCCGTCTATAAGAGTCTTAACACACGGTTATTTAGTCACTTGGTCGAGAGAAGGTGTGAAGGTATACCCGCTTCTGCCGCATAGGCTAATCATACTGGTAAAGCAACAAGGAATTTTCACCCATAGATAGGACAGTATACGGTATACCAAAACACTTGCAGTACCAGTTGTGAGATAAAGGTTGGGACGGGTAAAACAGAGTCTACAGAGGGTGAATGATCCTTCCATTCAACACCTTCAGGCGAATGTTCTACCACTAGCCGCATTTCTAGACCCCTCCCTCAATAAATTTCTGCACATGCACCTGATACCGCCCAACCCCACCTTAAAAACCAATACAAAACAAAATATTTTTTTTAAAACATGTTTTAGACATCTACGTATATCATTAAAGGGACATTACTGAGTTTGCTGCATTGTAAGATGTTTCCGACTAATACAATATTTCTACGATTAAACTTACATATTAAATATATTTTCTTGTTTAGAATATCAGTGTCTGTATATTCAATGTGTTTCTGGTCATCTTAATATTTGTAAGAAGCCCAAACTGGATTTTGTCTTCAAATAATTTCGTACGTACGAAAACAAACATATTTTTGAAAATAAAATGAAATTTAACCTAATGCAAATATTATAACGATCAGAAACACGTTTAATATACAGCCAGTAATATTTTATGCAGGAAACTATATTTGATATGTAATTACAATCGTTAAATTGTCTCTGTTAGTCGATAACATCTTTAAAATTGCAGCAAACTCGGGAATGTCCCTTTAAAAGACACACATTGAATATACAGACACTGATATTCTAAACACGAAAATATATTTAATATGTAAGTTTAATCGTAGAAATATTTTATTCGTCTGAAACATCTTACAATGCAGCAAACTTAGGGATGTCCCTTTAACTAGCTTTAGTACAAGATATTTATCCTGTTGTTATGGTTTTAAAACAAATTATAGCTGAACAGCCACATGGTGTGTTCAGCAACAGCGAGCGACGCTAACGTTTGCGAACTATTTGACTGGTCATTTGGTTCAAAATGAAGCGCATAAATCAGTCTAGCGAATGTTTTTTCGGCTCTGTCTGGCTGACGAACAAAGGGTACAGGCTGGTAGGTACTGGGTTCGGACCCCAGTTGAGGCATTGGATTTTTAATCCAGATACCGACTCCAAACCCTGGGTGAGTGCTCCACAAGGCTTAATAGGTAGGTGTAAACCACTTGCACCCACCAGTGATCCATAACTGGTTCAACAAAGGTCATGGTTTGTGCTATCCTGCCTGTGGGAAGCGCAAATAAAAGATCCCGTGCTGCCTGTCGTTTAAAGAGTAGCCTATGTGGCGACAGCAGGTTTCCTTTAAAAAACAGTGTCAGGATGACCATGTTTGACGTCCAATAGCCGATGATAGGATAAAAAATCAATGTGTTCTACTGGCGTCGTTAAATAAAACAAATTTTATTTTTTCAATGTGACTGCTATATTACTACATCCTGAGTTGTGTTTAACTTCATCCCTAGTTATTGTAAAATAGGTATGCCAAGGAAACATTGATTTATTAACACTGCGTTTGTTCATGACCTACATTATACAAAGCAGGCGATGCCAAATCTAAGAATGACGCGCCACTGAAAGAAAAACTAAATAAATTATTTATTCCATGTGCTTACATATTATTACAATGTACCCGATATTGTGGAGGTAGCGAATAACTATGAAACACAAATTGCTAGTAATTCTAGTAGACAGGGCTAACTATAGTGATTACTGCCCATTCAAAACGAGGTATTAATCAATGAAATCTGTGTAACCTTTCTTCTGTCCGAGCCTGTACTCAAAACGATATCATCAATGGAACTGCGCGCAAATACCGGTTTGTAACGAAGGTAACCTATCATTTGAGTCGACTGTCCACAAGTGTCGCACGGGATTGTATATAGTATCATAAATCAGCTTGGTTTGTAATACAGTTAGCAAAACCGTGACCCGGTCAACTGTTCACCACTGCCCTACTCACTTTTATAGCGTATCTCGTATTTATCAAACCAGGCCGTAGGTCAGGTCATAGGGTTTTACGTGCACATTCAGAACAAGCTGTTGTAGCGCACGCCTGTCGTGGGCACAAGAGGCGGCCTTGGCCGGCTCCTCTGTCCATGACAGGAAAGGTGGGGGGAGGGGAGAGGAGGGACTGCCTGCACTGGCAGGTGCAAGGGAGCACCAGCCGCCCGATCGAATCGGTAGCAGGTGGGTGGTGGTGGTGGTGGTGCTATGGAATTTTGAATGGAGCCGTTAATGCCAAAGAGAAAGGGCTGCGCAATTTTGATTGAGGAAATTTGGCGCAATTTTGAACGGTCGGTCGAAAGGTAAATGGCCGAGCTAATATAGGTTTTGATATTAGTGAATCGAGAGTACCTCGTTAATTATAGACCTCTATGATGCTGGGTGTCTACCTAGGTTGCCCATAGGGCCCTTATAAAGGGCCTGACCGCTTCTGGTCGTGGCATGACAACCCAGGGGAGACTCGTGCAATTGTGTAGTTGACACTGGCAGGCAAGGCAGTTGTTCCGGGTTGGTCGACGTGATGTTGTTGGCGTAGTCCTCCGTGTCCTCCTCTTTAGTGTCACCAAGAACAAGTTATCACCAGCAGCAAGTATTGGGGGTTTGGGTGGGGGAGGCTGATATTCTTTTGTTCAGCTTCCCCCGGGTGCATTGCAATTGTGTACTCGGAACCGGTATTCTTTTGTCCGGTTCCTTATTAGAGCACGTGCTGGGCCATTAAATGGGTGCGGGTGCATTGTTAGTTAATGCACCATGTGTACTGATGCCGTGAGCGTGTAGTCTGTGTGTGAATCCTAGTTTTGTGTTAAGGTTGTACCTATTGTCTTAAGTCCCTATTCTAGTGAGTTCAACGGTCATTCATGACCACTCATCCCCCTCCGTCTTTGTATAGCATTGAATACAATGATGGAGGGGGATTTATACTAGCCTAGCTATCTAATTTGAAGGGTGGAACCCTTATAGTGTAAGTATTGGTTTAAAAAGCCTAGTGCTTGGCATACTTAACTTTATTACCAATGAATGAAACGAAATTAACAGTGGCAGGTAGCAATTATACAGTAGAACAGTTGACAGACAGGTACTTAGTTTGAAGAATTTTGATTCCGCCCTCTAAATAGAATATCTTAGTAGCCTCACTTGGTTTGTCTTCGGGTTATCTGGTTTTCTTGCTTGTTTTTTTCTTCTGGAGCCCTAGTTGACTTACCTTAGTCAGCTAGGATTTCATGCATCAGTAATAAAGAACATGGTGCGAGTGCAAAGACAAATTCGTGCAGTTTATTTACAGTTAGGTGTGGTGGGGTTCTTGATCCGTGATTGGTTGGATTGGACCACTAGGGGGTGCTGCAAAAAAAAAAAGGTGATATTTAGTGGTGTCCTATCCTGGTTGATTGTCTAACGATGTTGATTGGCTGGTTATTAGCCAATTGGGTTGTTGCGATTTCGATCCTGTCTTAGTGGAAAAAAAAAAAAAATAAATCTAATGTATCGCTAACGGACGTGGGGTATGCCAGTTGTCAATCACGGGTTTCAGAACATTAACATATTTACAGTAACCAGGCCGTAACACCCATCGTCACGTATACTGGGTTGTGTTTACTAATGGCGCGATCTCACGGTACATCTTACAGTAACTACCTTACCTGTCTCGGGTGTGTAATGGTTATGATAAGCTATCGGAGTTAAGACGGGGACTGGGTTCCATTTCTTAAACTCTTTACTATGTACTAATAAATTATCGACTAGACGAAAACTCAATGAGTGTTCCACTTCTTAAAATGTTTAGTTGTGCAATGTTCTAAAAAAAGAGAGTAAAGTTTGATTTGTTTAACGGCACCACTAGAGCACATTGATTTATTAATCATCGGCTATTGGATGTCAAATCGCTTTACCACTGGGCTTCCTACCGCGTAGCTCGAGTGTCTTCTAGCATTATTCTATTACTTGTGAGGAGACTTGAGCTACCTCCCGCCCCAATGACTACTTTACCGGCCCCGATGGTGCATTAGTTATAATAAGCTATCGGAGTTAAAATTAGTGGGTACTGGGTTCGTCTATCGGTACCGGTTTCCACTCAATTTAGGTCACATAAATAAATGTTTAGTCATTTGCGTTCCACTTCTGAAACTCTGTCAGTTGTGCAGTGTATTAAACAGTTGGCGATTAGACGAAACGGCAAGTCTACTAAACACTGGTGTTGTATTTGTGTCCTGCAGCAATAAACGATGATATAGGACGGATAGGCGAAATTACAGCTTTAAACAAACATTCATTTTCAAACAATCAACAAACAAATCGTTATCACAAGTTGCAGTGAGTTAACACACCTTAATAACTGTAATTGCTCTTAAACGGCTTCGTACTTGGTGCAGGAATTGCTGTTAAACGGCTTCGTACTCCGGTACGGTGAAGTACGGGGTTTTTCTCATCATAAAATACGAAAGTGGTTATTAAGTCTCACAGCCCGCAGGTATTTATACACGCGAAGTCCAGGCATGCACCTGTTTATCGTTCAGTAATTCAACTACCAGAACTAAAGTCGGGTTCGTTTGGACAAACAGTAGCAATTAGAGAACCTTTAAATCAGTTCTGAAGAGTTTCTTCTCTGTGGCGGTACACTAAACTAATACAGTTATTTAAATGGTTCCTAATAAAGAGTCTGCTAAATATTATGACATGCACACATACATACATTATGGAGATTTTACGCCGTCCGAGAAAGCATTGCTTTATATGTTCACATACACGTATGAGACAGGGGGCGGGGCGGGGGGTGGGTGTGGTGGCAAATCCTCAAATTCGGGTAAAAACGAGAGATATTCGGGGAACATTAGCTGGCCGGAAACCTTTTCAGCATATATTTTTATCATTCTACCTACAATATTAGTTATCTAAGTAAAAGTGCATAGTGATTCGTTTACAATCATACATGAGTCATTCTCCCGAAAGTTGTCATATTGTGTTACCCACCCCTAAAATTGATAGAAGTAAGAAAACTGAGATAAACATTACTTAGATAATTAAATATTAATTAAAACTCACAGAGAATTTTTTATTGCACAAAGGCACCTGAATTTATAAACAAATGTTTGATTTAATAGAGTGAAAAACTTGAAATTGACATGTTACAAATCAAGGCCATGAGACTGAACCTAAATTAAAATAACCCAAACCTAATTTGATTTAGTATTTTATAACAATCAGAATTGAAGATTACATTTCTGGTTTATTTTTCTCTGTTACTCATTTTACAAATAACACGTCAACACCGTCACGCCGGTCAGCAAACACAGCCTATGATGTATAATGATAAACCAAGACATGTGATATGATTCCTTCTAGGTAGAGGAAACCACAATCTTTTCAAATGATATTAACGAAAAGTGCCGTCATTTTCAGTTTTTTACAAACTTTCAGGCAAACAAATGGATGGGTCACTGCGTATGTTTATTCTCTGTCAACACCGTAACGGGTGTAATTAATATATTGATGTATTAAATGAATATGATTTATTCAATGATCATCATAAATGGATGCTACGAAGATAGCTTGGAAGTTCAACATAGCTAATCAACAATAATGAGATTAAAATGATTCTTTCCCTCCCCTCTGTCTTTATATCTGTCTATTTCGTATCTATCCCTCTTCATGAGTCTCCTTTTGTCTATCCTCTCTCTATTTCACGTTTCAACCATTGACCCACGACTGTCGTATGTACTGTCCTGTCTGTAAAAATGTGCATATAAACGATACCTTTCTGCTTTATCTTTAGGAGTCAGTAACACCCCCCCCCCCATCTCCCCCTCTCCCTCTCTCTCTCTCTCTCTCTCTCTCTCTCTCTCTCTCTCTCTCTCTCTCTCTCTCTCTCTCTCTCTCTCTCTCTCTCTCTCTCGTTCTTTAAAAACAAAAACAAAAAAACACCAAGTATTATATTCTTGTTTTCCATTAAGGTATTGTGCACAGCAGCATGAGACTGTAATAGATATAACGCGTTCAGTCTCTCCGGTCGTTACCTGACAACTGGCATGTATTCCAATGATTCGTCACACCTAACATTAAGGTAATAATAACCATGGGATATTGTTTTTTGCCATAGCTTCTGTGTAATCCGTTGTCAAACGATAGCTGCGCATTAGGCTTTAAGTTTATGTCTTCAGTACGTGACATTCTGAACCTGTTTATTCTAAGCACACAAAAAAAAGAAGAAAAAAATGTTTTATTTAAAGACGCACTCAAAACATTTTCTTCACGGTTATATGGCGTCAGACATATGGTTAAGGACCACACAGATTTTGAGAGAGGAAACCCGCTGTCGCCACTTCATGTGCTACTCTTTTCGATTAGAAGCAAGGGATATTTTATATGCACCATCCCACAGACAGGGTAGTACATACCACGGCCTTTGATATACTAGTCGTGGTGCACTGGCTGGAACGAGAAATAGCCCAATGGGCCCACCAGCGGGGATCGATCCCAGACCGACCGTGCATCGAGCGAGCGCTTTACCACTGGGCTACGTCCCGCCCCTTCTATGCACAAAGTAATGTATCAGTAACCGTCAGTGAAACTGAATCTATATGAACATGGTGGACGTGGTGCTAGTAATGATATGCTTATCATAATGGTGGTGAGTGTGGCGATGGTGGATGTGGTGATGATGATGATGATGATGATGATAGTAGTGTTGATGATAGTTGTTGTGATGATGATAATGATGGTGGTGACGATAATAGAGTTGGTGACGGTGGTGATGACGATGATGATGATGATGACGGTGGTGAAGCTTATAGTGGTTGTTGTAGTGATGATGATGATGATGATGATGGGTGTGGCGGTGTCAGGTTGTGCTGCTGATGGCGGTGATGGTGAATCTGATGGTTTTAATAAACCACACTTTCTTTCTTTCACCGAATCAGGATCTAGCTTGGTCGGTAGAGCGCTCGTCTGAGGTGCTTGGGTCAAAGAATTGAATTCCTTAGATGGATCTATTTATTTTCCGTCCCAATTAGTGCCCATTGACTCGTATAGAGTGCGATTTTCCACATCTTCATATTTTGAAGAGAGTGAATTTTTAATTGATTTTATTTATTTTTGGGGTGTTCTTTTAGTTGTTTTTGGGGGTGGGTGGGCGGGGAAGGGAGCCTTTTATTTTATTTTTTGTTCTTGTTCTTTTTTCTGTTTGATTTTGTGGATTGTTTCCTTTTTTCTTTTTTTTTCTTTTTTTTCTCTTTTTTTTTTTGTCAGTATCTAGCTAGCGCGATCACTTCTTGGGCACCTGCACGAGATAATATGGCTGATTTAACGTCGTGATCTCGGTCCGGTGGATGAAGCAATAAATAATCATATACAGTTAGTTGTTTGGCTTTGTTGTGTACTGCCGTGCGTGACTTGATTAGCATCATCGGTATAAACTCGTGGACACGTCATGGAACAGAACCGTCGGGTGATACAGCGAGTTTAGTTCTCTGTGGGGAGCATAGCGACAGCTGTGCATACATCCGGGACATTTGAAGTACAGCCAGTACAGTTTTCGTTAAAAAAAATCCCATGTCATCGTGTAAGTAATTTTTTGTCGCATATTAACATCTCATGCGTGAGTCAGTGTTGATAAACTGTTTTATTTTATTGTGTTTGATGCTGCTGTCCAGGTATATGGCATGACATGGCATTAATTGTTTGGTAGTAATTTCTGGCACACACTCTTACGTAGCACGCACACACGCACACATACGCGACCGAGACAAGGGGCAGGGGTGGGGGACTGTCGCCTAGTGTTGGAGCAAAAAAATCAAATTCGGGCAAACATTGTACAGATGTTCGAGCAAAATGTGCTAACCTGATACAAATGCGTAGTGATTCGTGTGCAACCCTATATAGCTGTTTGGCAGTAATACTAATATGAATAAACGTTGTTATGCAGATCCGGGCATTTTAGTTTAATTTGGCCCCCTTAAAAGTGGCAGCGTGCGCCTACACACACACACACACACACACACACACACACACACACACACACACACACACACACACACACACAGAGATCTGTGTTGTTGCACATGCCTGTCCTGGGCACAAGTACCGGCCTCAGCCGGTTCTTCCGTCCAGGACAGGAAAGGGTTGGGGTGGGTGAAGGAGGGACCGCCTGCACTGGCAGGTGCAAGGGAGCACTAGCAGTCCAACCGTAGTCGGTAACAGGCGGGGGATGGGGGTATATTCTGGGCTAGCCTGTTTTATACCCCGGGTATATTCTGGGCTAGTCCAGTTTATACCCCGGGTATATTTTGGCGGTGGGTATATTTTGGGCTATTACACCGGTATAGCTAAAACACTTCGGTACGTGGTTTAGTTAAACTGGTATAACTGAAACAGTTAGAATGTAGGTGTGAACGCAAACTGTTTCAGTTACACTAGTATAGGGCGGAAGTGACGGTGCGGATAACTACACTTCCGTCTTATACCGGTACAGCTATTACACGTGTGAACGCTCGTCATTTCTAAACAAAAAACATTTCTTACACACACGTTGGTGAGAACATGCGTTATTTATGATAACACATACCCTGTTTACACAAGTACGTGTGTTAACAATTTTAAGACATACGACTGGCTGCTCCTAGTGATGACCAGGTCACCAATGCCATATATCCAATGAAAAACAACACGATGGTAATCGATTACCTTGTGACGTATAGTTAACCTGACAATCATGTGTCTTTGACGCGTAAGTCAGCTACAAGTGTAAAGGGTTGTAAATATCTTTTAGTCGAAAAAGATGTTCAAATTTGCTTAAAACCTGATTTTTGAGGATATGTAAGAAATAGAATAATACATTCGTGTCCGTTAGATACCATTTATCGCACAACTCGTTGTTTAACAACGTATCAAACTCGCTTTCGCTCGTTAGATACATTTTAAAATAACTCGTTGTGAGATAAATGGTATCTAACGGTCACTAATGTATTGTTCTCTATTTAGCTGAACCAGTATAGTTAAACCCGTTTATAACTTGTGCAAGTGTGAATACGGCTATAGACATTCGATGAATGGGTGAGAGTGGGCGAGTGCGTGCGTGTGTGCGTGCGTGCGTGAGTGAGTGTGAGTGTGAGTGAGTGAGAAAGAGATTGAGACACAAAACGACAGAAAAGGGAAGATAAATGGGGGCAAAACCGGACAGAGAAATTTAGGCATAAGGAAGCTTTTAACAATTTAGTGGTTTCTTTAAAAAGAGTTATACACGGTCTCTGGGATCTAGATGGTATGGGTTTTAAAAACATCATCATCGAATTAAAAGTATTCTTGAGATATAAAAATATAAATTACTGTCATATCGTATTAATATTCGCCACTTGTCTCGACACACATTATTTGCTTGTTATATTTAAATGGAAATGCCATGTAATTTTATTGGTATATAATGGGTTTGATTTAGTACATTAGAAAATGAAACACATTAACTTCTCCATTAAGTGTGACGGTATTAACTGTCGAACATAAAAGACTCCATTTGTCTCTTTCTAATATCTGTCTGCCACGGTCTGTCTATCTGTATGTCTGTGTCTGTGTGTGTGTGTGTGTGTGAGAGAGAGAGAGAGAGAGAGAGAGAGAGAGAGAGAGAGAGAGAGAGAGAGAGTGAGAATGAGAGAGAGTGTGTATGTTGCTCTGTTCTCTCTGCCTCTCTGTCTGTCTGTATCTCTCTCTCTCTCTCTCTCTCTCTCTCTCTCTCTCTCTCTCTCTCTCTCTCTCTTTCTGGGTATCATGTTCTTGCTCTGTCTTTATCTGTCTGTGTGTCTTTCTCTCTCTCTCCCGTCTCTCTCCTCTCCTCTCTCTCCTCTCTCTCTCTCCTCTCTCTCTCTCTCTCTCTCTCTCTCTCTCTCTCTCTCTCTCTCTCTCTCTCTCTCTCTCTCTCTCGTGCATGTGGTGAACGAGGGTTTTCTCTCTCACGCTAACTCCACAATAATGATTTAGTCGTACTATTGTTTTGGCATGCACCTTATCTATCTATGCTGTCTATCCCAATCACTTTAGGCTGGAGCGGATAGATGGATACGAACCCAGTACATACCAGCCTTAAGAATGAAGGAAGGAAGGAAATGTTTTATTTAACTCACTCAACGTACTCAACACATTTTTTATTTTACGGTTATATGGCGTCAGACATGTGGTTAAGGACCACATATATATTAAGAGAGGAAACCCGCTGTCGCCACTTCGTGGGCTTCTCTTTTCGATTAGCAGCAAGGGATCTTTTATAGGCACCATCCCACAGACAGGGTAGGGCATACCACAGCCTTTGATATACCAGTCGTGGTGTACTGGCTGTAACGAGAAATAGCCCAATGGGCCCACCGACAGGGATCGATCGCAGACCGACCGCCCTTAAGAATGAGGGTTTATGCGCAAATGTCATGATCCACAATGCATAGAGTGATCGGATTCGCAGACGCGTACGGAGGACGAATAAATGGAACCTACTCAACCCGTTTGCTTAGAAAGTAATTAGAAAGAAAGAAGTATTTTATTTAACGACGCACTCAACACATTTTATTTACGGTTATATGGCGTCAGACATATGGTTAAGGACCACGCAGATTTTGAGAGGAAACCTGCTGTCGCCATTACATGGGCTACTCTTCCGATTAGCAGCAAGGGATCTTTTATTTGCGCTTCCCACAGGCAGGATAGCACAAACCATGGCCTTTGTTGAACCAGTTATGGATCACTGGTCGGTGCAGGTGGTTTACACCTACCCATTGAGCCTTGTGGAGCACTCACTCAGGGTTTGGAGTCGGTATCTAGATTAAAAATTCCATGCCTCGACTGGGATCCGAACCCAGTACCTACCAGCCTGTAGACCGATGGCCTGCCACGACGCCACCAAGGCCGGTAGAAAGTAATTAATGCGATTTATACGTATACACACGTGTATTACTTCTGTACTGACTCTCGAACAATGAAGTTGTGTTCCGAGAACGTGGTGATTTCAAGCACCTCAAGGGACCTTGGTTAGACGAGCACTGGCGCCAACTTCCAACAGGACAAGGGAAGTACCAGTTACAGACAGCCCTCCACTCAAATCAGCTCTACGTGATAGCACAGCAGGCAGGGACTCCTGATGCCATCGATGTCCAACGCGAACATTCATCGCATCCTAAAGATGGTACTGCGGGACATATATCCAGGAGCCATCGACAAAAACATAAAGCTGTTGACTGAAGGACTCCCCAACTTCAGGCCTGAACAGTCTATCACCTCGCCATGAGTCCTGCTGCGCCAACCTTAACTAGGACAGGTAACCTCCTTTTTGGGCTTAGCTGGACTTTAAATTTTTTCGGCCGTGGCTCAAAAAATTCTTATGTTTATTTTTTTTATAAATAGTCCAACGCACTTCATTTTGGCGCCCGTTCAATTGCTCAAATCACTTTAAAACCTTTTAGGCCGAGCAGTCAAACTTACTTTTGGATTTAATTTCTTAGTCCGGACATGATTGGGATGCAGGTTATTCTACGTAGACTTAGGTTTTGACAGGTAGAACCAAGGAATCGAACTTCAGCCAATTACATTGTGGCTTTTACTTTGGTGTCTACTAGTCGGTCCGCGCACTCGCTGGACCTTTACTAAATGGCATTCCCAGTCTGGAGCTCCACGCGGTAAGACGTGTTTGTTTCGCTTGTGCACACTGCACGTGCTTTCGTGCTCGACTTGGGGGTCCTTCATTTCGTTGTTTTTGTCAGCGAAATGAAGTTTTCTACTGGGATGTATGCGGCCATTGGAACTGATTGAACGCTGGAACGCTTCTCGTTTCGACAGCTTGCACCACCAGGTTGGATTCTTTTTTAGCGAGATTCCTTGCCTCCACGGCATTTCTCCGTCTGACTGTCGACTTGGTTTTTTTCGTGACTCGTATGACGGCCATTCTGCAGAACGCCACGGTTGTTCGCGTTTAGTCTCTACATGTCCGAGCCTGTCCTAGCAGCACTGGAAGACTGACCGCCCCACTCTAAGAAGAAATAGGAAGCGGGGTCGGCCCCTACTACTCTTTTTCTAGACTTTACCTTGCTTTATAGTGATACCATCTCGTATCCTCCGGAGTCGGGGCCCGTCCGCACCAATATACCAACCCATGACGACTGGACTATACCCTAGTCTGATACTGTCTCTCGTTCAGACAGATCCGGCTTCTCAAGATCTGTATTTCGGCACAGCACTACACCTTCAACGTCTATCGACTGTCAATCTAGAGGTTTTCTTGACTGGATGCAACCCATCTCGTCCCTTTAAGCTGTGCACCCAAACGGCCTTAACGAGGCCACTCGCGTAGACATATCGATCGGACTTTAAACTTTTAGATCTGCGTTCAAAATTTTGTCGAAATTACTTCTTTTTTAAAATATTATTAAATAGTCCGATCCTCTCTTCATTCTCTTATTTAATTTTGGACTGTCCTTCTAAAATGCTCCAAATTATATAAATATTCGGTCGAGCAGTCAATTCTTTTTTATTTTTGGCTTGTAACCTTTTTTTTCTTTTTTTGTATTCTATTAACTTTTTTACTAATTGCTATTTTCAAAATTCTGCCCATTTTCAACCCTCCCCTCCATCCCGAGTCAGGCCACCGATCTTATCGGAGGTCGGACTCGGGATGGGCGTGTTCGAAACCCTAGTGGTATATGGGCACGTTAAACTAGTTATCATCATCATCATTACTAAATGGCTTTATTCCAAATTCTGCCCACTTCAAACTTACCCCCCAGACCCCACCCACCCCACCCCCCCCCCCGTCCTGGACTTAGTCACTGGCGAAGTCAGAGATTAAGCCCATGATAGGCGTGCGTGAAACCTTCGTGGTATATATGCACGCAAATCCTACCACACACAGGCTGATAACGGCTGATAACGTTGCAGATCATGGCTAGGTTTTTTGGTCTGTACCTTTCTCTCCATTCATTAAAAACACTGATACTGTTATTATCCGGTGTAAAATAGTTTCTGCTATTTCTATTCCAAGTCTGGAGCTCGACGCGGTAAGACGTGTTTCTTTCGCCTGTGCATACTGCACGTGCTTTCGTGTGCTCGACTTGGGAATCCTTCATTTTGTTTTGTTTTTTTTCAGCTAAATGGAGTTTTCTATTGGAATGTATGCGGCCAGTGGAACTGATTGAACGCTGGAGCTGGAAGTCTTCTTGTGTCGACAGCTTGCACCATCAGGTTGGATTCTTTTTAGCGAGATTCTTATCTCCACGTCATTTCTCCGGCTGACTAATGTCGACTGGTTTTTCCGTGACTCGTATGATGGCCATTCTGCAGAACGCCATAGTTGTTCGTGTTTAGTCTCTACATGCCCGAGCCTGTCCTAGCACACCTAGCATTGACCGCCCGCCTCTAAGAAGACAGGAAGTGGGGTCGGCCCCTATTACTCTTTTCTAGACTTTACTTTGTTTTATATGGTATACTTTGCTTTATATGGTACCATCTCGTATCCTCCGGAGTCGGGCCCGTCTGCACCATTATACCAACCCATGACGACTGGATTATACCCTAGTCTGATACTCTCACTCTCTCTCTCACTCTCTCTCTCTCTCTCTCTCTCTCTCTCTCTCTCTCTCTCTCTCTCTCTCTCTCTCTCTCTCTCTCTCTCTCTCTCTCTCTCTCTCTCTTCGTTTAGACGGATCCGGCTTCTCGAGATCTGTATTTGAGCACAGCACTACACCTTCAACGTCTAATGACTGTCAATCTGTGGGTCTTCTTGACGGGATGCAACCCATCTCGTCCCTACAAGCTGTGCACCCTAACGATCTTAACGAGGCTTAGATCGGACTTTAAATTTTTAGACCTTCGTTCAAAATTTTATGTCGAAATTACTTTATTTTTTAAATATTATTAAATAGTCCGATCCTCTCTTTTTTGTCTTATTTATTTTTGGACTGTCCTAAAATGCTCCAAATTGTATAAATATTCGGCCGAGCAGTCAATTCCTTTTTTTTAATTTTTGGCTTGTAACTTTTTTTCTTTTTTTTTAAATTCTATTAACTTTTTTTTTAATTGCTATTTTCAAAATTCTGCCCATTTTCAATTCTACACACACACACACACACACACATACACACTTTTGTCCCAAACCCAGTCACTGGCGAAGTCAAAGATTGTGCCCGGGAGAGACGTGCTTGAACCGTAATTGGATATTGGCACGTTAATATGTTATCCGATCCAATCCAAGCTGCTATTTCAGCTTTTAAACCTTTAAATTACCCATTACTTATAACTTCATGCTTTTAAGAATTATCTATTTTAGGAGAGAACAAACAATACGTTTCTGATCGTCTTGGTGTTCGTAATAGCTCAAGATGCTAAATAAAGAAGGTGCATACTTCGGGAACATGGACCAGTGACTTTAAATTACTCGATAAAAGCCTTTCTTAAGTGGTGGAGATTAGGGTATATCTGCTTATTGGAGCAGAGAGCCCTTTGTCCTTGACCGCTTAGTTTAGCGCGTGGTATGTACCACTACGAGTCTGTATAGATGGTGTAGTGGTTAAGCCATCAGTCATAATGCTGGTAGGTATTTGGTTCGCAGCTCGGTACCGGCTCCCACCCATACTCGGTGGTTAGGTATAAGACCAACACGCCGACTTCTCTCTCACTAACCAGTAACTCACTGTCCTGGACAGACAACCCAGAGAGCTGAGGTGTGTGCCCACACTGCCCAGGACAGCGTGCTTGAACCTTAATTGGATATAAGTACGAAAATAAGTATAAATGAATGAATTAATGATTGTTACAAACATTTGATGTTCAAGTACGCTATCTTGGCCACGCAACTCAAGCGTGTTATCATTCACATTAATCAACCCTCGTCTTGGGTTCGGATTTTTTTCGCCACATACACGATAAAGCTCGTGACAACTAAAATTATTTCACTCGGGACATAAACATGATACGAAATGGAAGCTCGTTTAATATCCTATAAACATCGCATTGTCCTTTTTGTGTCTTTTTACATTGCATTGCGAGATCGAAAAGTGGGGAAAGTTTACTTAATTAAATTGTGTTCCTGTGTTTAGTATTCCTTGTGATCGAGCACACAGAAAACGGATATGAGTAGGACGTCGATGATAGCGGTGTATTTATATGCACATCTGTCCTGAAATGAGATATCCGACATTAGTGCAGAAACTTTAAATAGACTGCAGCCATCGTAATATATTTTCGACTAAAAGAACAGTTTTAACAATTAAAAGTACATATTACATTTTTAAATTTTTTTAAATATCTAGGTGCGGATATCCCGGACTTTTTAATAGAGGGGGCCCAAAATCTTTTGTTGTTTTTCAAAATAAAATTTAAAGGTCCTTGATAGGTGGATGGGATATGTTTTTAAAATGTTCTGTATTCTGCAATATATATTGTTTGACTAAAAATAGGGGGCCCCCGCCTGAATCCGCGCCTCATATCTGTGTCTTTTATATACAATGTGTTTCTTCTTATCCTAATGTCTTATCCCTATCCTGATGCGCGATCGATATAGGATATAGGATCGATTCCCGTCGGTGGGCCCATTGGGCTATTTCTCGTTCCCACCAGTGCTCCACAACTGATGTAACAAAGGCCGTGGTATGTACTATCCTGTCTGTGGGATGGTACATATAAGATCCCTTGCTGCTAATCGAAAAGAGTAGCCCATGTAGTGGCGACAGCGGGTTTCCTCTCTCAATATCTGTGTGGTCCTTAACCATATGTTTGACGCCATATAACCGTAAAATGTGTTGAGTGCGTCGTTAAATAAAACATTTCCTTCCTTCCGGATGATCAGAAACACATTCGATATACAGAAACTGATATTGTAAACAATAAACTGTCTTCATTTCATTTCATTTCAACTTATTTTCGTGGTTATGTCCAATTAAGGTTCAATCACGCTGTCCTGGGCACACACACCAGGACAGTGGGTTAGTTGTTAGTTGGTAAGTGATGATTCTGAGAGAGAAGAGAGTGTAGTGGCCTTACACCTACCCATTGAGCCCTTAAGAACTCGCTCTGGGTTGGAGCCGGTACCGTGCTCCGAACCCTGTTCCTACCAGCCTGTAATCCGATGGCTTAACCACTGCATCACCGAGGCCGGTACTGTTTTCAGGATGTAATTTTAGTTGTTCAAAAGGATTTATTGGTTCGAAATATGTTTTAATGGTTGCAAACTCAGGATAGTCCCTTTAACTGGACATAGGCATGTTAAAGTGTGCCATTCCATCCTATATATCCTCAACATCACAGTCAGGATAGCAGATACCACGACTTTTGATCCACTAGTCGTGGTAATGTTTACAACACCAGCCGATTTCCCATTGTAGTACTAGTGCACATATGTTATTATGTACACATGTAATAACCCTTATCCATTCATCTGAAGGTAACTTTGCATAACTCTATCTTTAAACGACCTTGAAAAAAATAGGACAAAAGCAAACATTTAAATAACAAAACAAACTGATCTTGTGACTATGACATGAGCCCGTCTTGTGATCGCATTCATCAATGAAGGCATTATAATGGGTTGCCCTTTTAACTCGAACTATTAATGCCCCATTTCCACACGGTGACATGGCGTTTTACATTCACCTAATACTGGCATACCTAACACTGGATTCAGTTCACAAATATAACTACCAAACATAAAATACGCGATTAGTTGAAGGGTTTTTTATGATAAAATTAATTTAGTAAATAGACTCAAAATGGACCTAAGATGTTCACAAGACATTTATAATTTTAATAGATTCAAAAACCAATGGGAATCAAAATTAATGATTTTGAATAGATTAAATGTAACTAAATTAATAGTCTCCCGTCTTTGTTTGTTGTTGTTGTTCAGTATATATATACTCCTGTACGAAGGTTGGGCACACAGGTAAAGAAACGTATCTTTTATTTGCGCTTCCCATAGGCAGGATAGCACAAACCATGGCCTTTGTTGAACCAGTTATGGATCACTGGTCGGTGCAAGTGGTTTACACCTACCCACTGAGCCTTGCGGAGCACTCACCCAGAGTTTGGAGTCGGTATCTGGATTAAACATCCCATGCCTCGACTGGGATCCGAATCCAGTACCTACCAGCCTGTAGACCGATGGCTTAACCATGACGCCACCGAGGCCGGTCGTCATGGACGAATGCATATCTAAGGGGCTTTACTATAAATATGTTCGTGGATTCGCCCAGTATAACAGTGCTGGCTGAACAGAAGGCTAATGTTCTGGGCCAACGTGAATCTGGGTATGTGTGTCATACCTTAGTCAGAGGCCTGATGTCCAAGACAGTAAAATACATATCTTTATATAGACATCTAAGAGAAAACTTGTTGAGTCATATAATAACACGTTTTTCCCATTGAAAGTTTTAAGTAATATAATAAGTTCGGTTTTTTCTGGGGTGTTTTTTTGTTGTTGTTTTTTTGTTTGTTTTTTGTGTTTATTTTTGTTTGTTTGTTTGTTTGTTTGTTGTTATTGTTATTGGGTTGTAGGGGGGGTTTTGGGGGGAGGATTTTGTATGGGGTTTTTTGTGGTTTTGTTTATGTGTTTTTTGTTTTTATACCCAAGTACGTTGTCATCAGTAAACAGTTAAGATGTTTGGGCTATCTGTCCAGACATTGGTTATTTTTAGAACATAAATACAATGCTGCAATACTACTGGGCCTCCTGTTGAAATAGTGGAAGATACCAAGTGTGTTAAAGGGACATTCCTGAGTTTGCTGCAATGTTTTAAGATGTTATCGACTAGTAAAACATTTCTACGATTAAACTTACATATTAAATATATTTTCTTGTTTAGCATATTAGTGGCTGTATATTAAACGTGTTTCTGATCGTTCTAATATATGTACTAGGTTAATTTTCATTATATTTCCTAAAAAAATATTTTTTCGTACGTACGAAATTATTACAAATATTAAGACGACCATTGAATATACAGACACTAATATTCTAAACAAGAAAATATATTTAATATGTAAGTTTAATCATAGAAATATTGTATTAGTCGGAAACATCTTACAATGCAGCAAACTCAGGAATGTCCCTTTAATTGACTGAAAAATACTTCCAGTGTACTGGGCCTCCGGTTGAAATAGTGGAACATACCACGGGTGTTAATTGATTGAAAAATACTTCCAGTGTACTGGGCCTCCTGTTGAAATAGTGGAACATACCAAGGGTGTTAATTGATTGAAAAATACTTCCAGTGTACTGGGCCTCCTGTTGAAATAGTGGAACATACCAAGGGTGTTAATTGACTGAAAAATACTTCCAGTGTACTGGGCCTCCTGTTGAAATAGTGGAACATACCACGGGTGTTAATTGACTGAAAAATACTTCCAGTGTACTGGGCCTCCTGTTGAAATAGTGGAACATACCAAGGGTGTTAATTGACTGAAAAATACTTCCAGTGTACTGGGCCTCCTGTTGAAATAGTGGAACATACCACGGGTGTTAATTGACTGAAAAATACTTCCAGTGTACTGGGCCTCCTGTTGAAATAGTGGAACATACCAAGGGTGTTAATTGACTGAAAAATACTTCCAGTGTACTGGGCCTCCTGTTGAAATAGTGGAACATACCACGGGTGTTAATTGACTGAAAAATACTTCCAGTGTACTGGGGCTCCTGTTGAAATAGTGGAACATACCAAGGGTGTTAATTGATTGAAAAATACTTCCAGTGTACTGGGCCCTCTTCATTGATGGAATCAACCATTATTTCGCCCAATGTCTATTCGACTCTGCATTGTGCGAAGATACGGTCTTGATATGCATTTCAATTCTAAAATAAAAACAGAATTGAATATTTCAGATCACATTTGAGTTTGGTAATCTGACACTATACCTCCAGGTCATACAGAAAAGCATAAGAACACATGACATCGCATCGTTTACGTATTGCTACAATGATACTAATTCTGATGATGGAGGTGGTGGTTGTAGGTATGGAGGTGATGTTGTTGATGGTTGTTGACGAACATGTTTTGCTTCGTTAATATACCTTACCCAATTAGGATCAAATTAAAATTAATCGGCTGAAAACAAATGTATTTTCAAAATTCAAGAGAATGCGTTTCTGCCATTCATACAAAATGTTACATTCAAAGGAGAAGTGTCCCGGACCAGACCACTGACTATCCAGAGGCCGGGCCCGAGATGGACATGTCCGAAACGTCAGTGGTATAGGGGAAAGTTAAAAAGTATATCTGTCTCTCTCTGTCTGTCTGTCTGTCTGTCTCTCTCTGTGTGTGTGTGTGTGTGTGTGTGTGTGTGTGTGTGTGTGTGTGTGTGTGTGTGTGTGTCTTCTCTCTCTCTCTCTCTCTCTCAAAGGAGACCTATAAAGAGTGGGGCTTTAGATATTATTCACAACTACATGAAAAATTCATAATTATTAAGTTCAACCCTACGTAACATAGCTTATAAATTACTAGTTGGTGATATAATACAAGAATCATCCATTTTGCTGGGGAGTGGGTTTTTTAATGAAGATATGTTTCGATGATTTCGAATTTCTAGTCATAAGTTATTTTAACGTTTGACTGTAGAAGAAAACTAATTTTTGCAATTTACAAAGACGTATCATGATTCGTCAGCATATAAGATAATCTTTCTCAAAGACTTTTGAGAGCATATCTGAGACTCTTTCTCTTAAACATTTGGAAAGGTACCCGTTGGTGTTGAAAGGCCTATTTCATAATAAAATTACTTTCTTAAAGAATATTTTCACAGACCTTAGTTTAGTTTCACTGCTTTCAGTTGATTGTTTTACTGACTGTCTTCTAAGCCCAAAGAATACATACTCCATACCATTATATTCTGTCAGACGAATTTATAGAAGTTACTCATGTATATTTATTTTCAATAATATTTGTCGATTTAATAAAAGACAGTCCTGGGTTTGCAGTCATTGTAAGATGTGTTTACTAATAGAGCATCAACTAAAATTACACGTTTCTTGTTCAGAATATCAGAGTCTGTATCTTCAATTAATGTGTTAATGGTCGCTCTAATGTTCGTAGTAGTTAGCTAAAACGTCACTTTACTTTCTAATATACATTAAATTATTGGGAAGTAAAATTTAGTCTCGGTTCTAGAAACATCCATGGGATATGAAGTACTCTAACACGAACCCAGACATCAAATAATTTAACTTACCTAATAACCTTACCCTTCATGTCTGCACTATTTTAAGCCATGTGCCGAAGTCTATAGAATTTAGATATTTTTTTGCGTTGTCACGGTGATTAGATGTAATGAAGTTAGTGGGACGCTGAATTCTCAAGCAAAACCTATTAGACGGCTGTAAAGTGCGTGTGTTTGTTTTTCTTTGATAACTTCAAGTACGTCGTACTTTTAGCAGTTATATCTCGGTGAAGTGGTGATCTCATCGTTGAAACATTTAGACTAGGAAATCAGAATCTATCATCCCAATCAAACAGACGTCTGTTTAATTAAACTGTAGGACATGTTACCCTACCGCTATTGGGTGTATAAACAATATTATTGTACTCATTAGAAAACGCGTAAGCGTTCGGTAAAGAACGTGTGCAAAAATCGAATGACCAAATAGAAGTTATTGATGTGATGTCTGTGTGGATATACATATTGTATATATGTGGGTATATTTGTAGATTGGCATCTTCATTAACTTGAAGGTCGATCTTGACGAGGTAAAAATAAGACTAAATACACGGCTAGTATATGTACCGGGTAATTTAGTATTGATTTAGTAACCGGTAGCTGACCCATGGCCGTTACAGAGGCTGGGCGTCTAATGCTCAGTGTTGACTCTAGGGTTTATACCACCAAATCAAATCCTATGGACGACAATAGCAACAGGTGGCTAATTTTACCACATATAACGTCTCAAAAGCAAAACATATTTGATTTTTTAAACAAACTTTAAATTTAGAAACATGTAATCATTATTTATCCATAGAAACAGGACGCTGGAATAGCATTTCCGTCAAAAAAAAGAGAAGATTATGTACATTATGCAAAGGAAATGATAATGGAGATGAATATAACTACTTATTTAAATGAAACTATTTTATGAATACACCCAAAAGGCTTATAAAGCCATATAAATGTAAAGGAGTGTGTTTGCTGCTAGTTCCGGCTATAACAGAACGGTTTAACAACACCCTGAAAAAAAAATCGATCGTCTATTAGGTGTGAATGTAACAGGACGCGTCTTATATATATATATATATATATATATATATATATATATATATATATATATATATATATATATATATATAAAACTTTGTCAACCTTATTTTAGTGGCACTCCGTACATGTTTCAAGTATAATTGTAGGCCTACTTGGGACAGTTATCCTAGTTAAAATCAAACTTAAAGGGACATTCCCGAGTTTGCTGCAATGTTTTAAGATGTTATCGACTAAAAATATTTCTACGATTAAACTTACATATTAAATATATTTTCTTGTTTAGAATATTAGTGGCTGTATATTAAATGTGTTTCTGATCGTTCTAATATTTGTACTAGGTTAATTTTCATTTTATTTCCTAAAAAATATTTTTGAAGACAAAATCCAGTTTGGGCTTCTTACAAATATTAAGACGACCAGAAACACATTAAGTATACAAACGCTGATATTCTAAACAAGAAAATATATTTAATATGTAAGTTTAATCGTTGAAATATTTTATTAGTCTTACAATGCAGCAAACTCGGGAATGTCCCTTTAAGGAATGTATTTGTCACACGAAACAACATTGTATGACAACAAGTCCTGTTACCTGTTACTAATGGCAGGCATAGCAGTATTGAATGTTTTAAACTTAGGTGCTCTTCACGCGTTAACCCGGTCCGATGTTATTTTGTATACTGCTACCTCAAGGGTCTGTGGTAGATGACAATGTCATGGCTAGGTTGACTAGGGCCCTTGGGGGACATTCCGTCTGCGTCCTAAACTCACAATAGGCTTCCAATTTCAGTCTTTATTAACTTGTTCCGGCGAGGGCGGGACTTAGCCCAGTAAAGCGGTCGCTTGATGAGCGGTCGGTCTGGGATCGACCCCCGTCCGTGGGCCCATTGGGCTATTCTTGTTCTAGCCAGTGCACCACGACTGGTATATAAATGGCCATGGTATGTGATATCCTGTCTGTGGGAAAGTGCATATAAAAGATCCCTTGATAGTAATGAAAAAAATGTAACGGTTATCCTCTGATGACTAGGAGTCAGAATTACCAAATGTCTGACATCCAATAGCCGATGATTGATAAATCAATGTGCTCTAGTGGTGTCGTTAAACAAAAATTCTAACTATGGGTTCCCCTTATTTTATTACTATTCTACTTCTGAAACAAATGTTATAATTATTACGAGTATGTCTACTTTAATGATTACTGATTACCCTCCTGTTGCGCGTTTGGTCTGGGGTCGACCCCTGTCGGACGGCTATTGGGCTATTTCTCTTTCCAGCCAATGCACCACGACTGGGATATCAAAGGCCGTGGGATGTGCTGTTATGTCTATGGGATGGTGCATATAAAAGATATCTTGCTACTTATAAAAACGTGTAGCAGGTTTCCTTTCTAAGACTATATCCAATAGCCGATGATTAACAAATCAATTTTCTCTAGTGGTGTCATTAAACAAAACAAACTTTAACTGATGTAACAATATTGTGAGACGTAAAAATATTTCTAATGTGATGAACAATGTTGTGGGATGTAAAACACAGTTTTCTTTTTTGTAATTACATCATATGTTTATACGGCGATGTAACAATGTTGTGGGATGTAAAACATGGTTTTCTTTTTTATAATTACATCATACATTTATACGGCGATGTAACAATGTTGTGGGATGTAAAACAGTTTTCTTTCTTGTAATGATATCATATATTTCTAATGTGATGTAACAATGTTCAGAGATGTAAAACGCGGTTTTCTTTCTTGTAATGACATCATATATTTATACTGTCTGAAAGGAAACGCTCGACACCCGCTGGGCTTCACCCTCAAGTATGTACTGCCAACAATGGCTTCGTAATCAAACGTAACGTTGTCCTTACTGCGTCGTTTAGTGTTTGTGTTTGTTTTGAGCTTGTGCTTGTGATCAATATATAATCAGCTCTAGGTAAAATGTAGTTGTTAACGATTTTCTCTATTTAGTTACAATGAATTGCAGTTGCAGGTAAAAGGAACAGAAAATAAAGGACGACACCTTTGCTTGTTCTGTGTACAGTAGTTTGTTTGTTTAGTAAATACATTCTTTGGTAATTATCACTAGAAAGATAAACTCGTTACTTAGGAATATAATTAGCGCGGTTATTTTGGTTTGGTTTAGGAAGGTTGTTTGTCTGTTTGGTTGGCTGGTTGGTGTAGTTCGTTGTAGGTTTGGGCTTTTTTTGTTTGTTATTGGTTTTCTATTTTTGTTTTTGTTTTTGTTTTTTGTTGTTGTTGTTTGTTTATTTGCTTGTTTGAGATGTTTTGTGGGTAGGGCTATACGAGGGTAGAATTAATAGTAAGAACAGCTAGAGAAAGAGTTATGATTGGGTAAATTACTATGGAGTGAGTTGCGACAACCAAGGGGGTGGGCGTGATCTAATAGTAATGGTTCGTGTTTTGGGGCCTGATAAGAGGGTGTTGGTGGTGATAGTCACTGTGGAATAGTGAAACAAGTTACTATTACTATGCTAGTTACTGCCATCGGAATCAATTAATGAATGAATCAATCAACCAGCCAACCATCTGACACGTGTCTTTGTCCACTGAAGGTTCAAGTACACCTGTCTTGGGCACATTCCTCCAAATGTTACGGGCAATGAGTCCAAGGCAGGTCCACCTGGATGAAAGATACTGAAGACAATTTCTCACGTCAACTGTCAATGCACCTGTCGGCCTCGCAGCGTTAGCGGTCAAAAGAGCCCCGACGTAACGTACATTTAAACCTATCACAGCCGTGATCTTCGCCAGGCTGGAACCAGTCGACCGCGACACGACATTCATATATATGCGTTTTGAATTCCACACCTACCAGTATCGACCGATCTGGGACGTCAGAGTCGTACTGCGAAGACATTTTTAAACCATCCGTGATAGGTTTACGACTTCTGTCGATTCACGTTTGACGGTCGCGTTGTTTAAAAAAAAAAAAAGAGAGAAAAAAAGATTCCCTTCATACATCTTGATTCTTAACTTTGATTGTAGATAAAGATTTCTGGATTTTGTTTCGGTTTTACAGCGTCTTGTTGACGAGTGACGAGTTGCCGTTTATTTGCTTTGTTGGTGAAAAGGAATCTTTCTTTTGTGATTTGATTTCTTGGTTTCGTCGCCGGTGAGAAGCGATCAAACAGACGGTGTTGGAAGGTTGTTGCCCTGCTGTCACGTCGTCGTCGGAAGCCATGATGAAGCGGCTGTGTTTCGTTTTTCTGATGGTGCCCAGTGTTTGCGGACATGTTGTACTCACCTACCCACCGGCCAGGAAATATCCTTTGGATTTCTTGGACAATTCTCGAACGACGGGCCCGTGTGGGATGCCCAGAGGTGAGGCAACGTCCCTAATCATTCTATAATCATATGTGAACGTCTCTAATCATTCTATAATCATCGGTGTCCGTCTCTAATCATTCTTTATTTATTATTTATTTCAACTTATTTTCGTGCACGCTTAGGGTTAAAGCACGCTGTCCTGGGCACACACTTTAGCTATCTGGGCTGTCTGTCCAGGACAGTGGGTTAGTTGTTAATTGTTAGTGGTTAGTGAGAGATAAGAGGGTGTAGTGGCCTTACATCTACCCACTGAGTCGTTAAAACTGGGCTGCGAACCCTGTTCCTACCAGCCTTATGTCCGATGGCTTAGCCACGACGCCACCGAGGCCGGTATCATTCTTTAATCCTCTGAGACCGTGTCTAATCATTCATTCTGTAATCATCGGCGACCGTCTCTAATCATTTTCTAATCATTCCTTAACCGTCTTTGATACTTCTGTAATCATTCTGTAACTGTTCTTCTTGCGGCTGCTTTTTTTCTTATTCTAGTACTACTATTAACACTACTACTACTACTACTATTACTACTACTGCTACTACTACTGCTGCTGCTGCTACTGCTACTACTACTACTACTACTACTACTACTACTACTACTACTACTACTACTACTACTACTACTACTACTACTACTACTACTACTACTGCTGCTGCTGCTGTTGCTATTACTACTACTACTACTACACCACTGATTTTTTTTAGTTTTTACTTTATTTAACTAAAATATTTATAATATGTCTAGGGACTTGGTGTCGCCGTCCCCCCCCCCCCCCCACCAACGCACTGGTGGTAGTAATAGTAGTGGTTGTAGTAGTAGTAGTGGTGGTGGTGGTAGTAGTAGTAGTAGTAGTAGTTGTTGTTGTTGTTGTTGTTGTTGTAGAGGAAGAAGTAGTGGTAATAGTAGTTGTAGTAGGTGCAGTAGTAGGAGGAGGAGAAGCAGTAGAACTCGCCCCCTTTAGGGAATTTTTGTCACTGTGCATTTGTTGGGGAGGGGGTGTTCTATTTTTTAATGAGGATTTTTAAAGTACATACAAAAGAAAAATCAATTTGTTTACCATCCAAATCGTTAACTCTCGTCAATGTTACATATTTAAGAACAAATATATAAATACCAAATAATGCTTAGTACCTACTATATTAAAGGTCGTCACTTGGTATGTGCAGGTAAAATATAGTTTTGCTAATCGGTAAGATATCATGCTTGTAATGTTTATACCTTGTATTTATAAATAAATTATTTCCTAATTGAAAAGAACATGAATACATGTCATATATTATTTATTTATGTGAGTTTGTGTGTGCGTGCGTGCCTGCGTGTGTGGTTTACTTTTTAAATTTGTTTAATAATCCTGGCTTGTCGCATGAATTATTTGTGTCCAAAGAAAGAATTCCTTTCATATATGACCAAAAAACCCCGTTAAAACTTACCGAATTTTGTTTTAGTTTTTACTTTACCGTAAAACTCAAATATTCATAATATGTCTAGGGACTTGGTGTCGCCGCCCCCCCCCCCCCCCTCGCATTGGTGGTAGTAATAGTAGTGGTGGTAGTAGTAGTAGTGGTGGTGGTGGTGGTGGGTGGTGGTAGTAGTAGTTGTTGTTGTTGTTGTTGTAGAGGAAGAAGTAGTGGTAATAGTAGTTGTAGTAGGTACGGTAACGGGAGGAGAAGCAGTATATTCGTAATGTTTCTTTATTCAAGTTCAAGTTCTTTTTTGCTTTAAGTTATACTACTTATAAGCTTTATAATAAAAACAGCAAAATATAATAAATACATATTTACATCTACAACCCTGTCAAGTAGTCTCGTGTTGAATGGGAAGACTGCGGTTTTACTCTTCGTCTCATCAACTATAAAATGTATTTGTCTCCGTGTCATGTCATAAAAGCGTTTTATTTTTTATTATTGTTTCAATTAGAATGGTCTAAGTCTTCTTTATTAAGGAATTATCCTCAGTTTGCAGTTTTTATAACCATATGTGTACGGGCTCCCATTTTTGTAAGGGGGGAAGGATGGCTTTTGCCCGAATTAAACGAAAATGACCGAATCTGCATAACAACATTTATTCATATCAGCATTACTACCAAACAGCTATATACGGTTGCAAACGAATCACTACGCGTTTTTACATGGATTACAACACATTTTAAATGATAGAATGGTGGAAATACATGGTAAAAAGGTCGCAGGTTAGCACATTTTGCCCGAATCTGTATAATTTTTGCCCGAATTTGGGGATTTGCTACATAACTAGTGGCTAGTTGTCTCCCTGCCCCCCCCCCCCCCCCCCCCCCCCCCCCCCCCCCGTCTCGTACACTTGTTTTTATGTTTATAACATATTTACGACTAACATATCAAAAGTATGACTAAATTACACATTAAGGATATGTTTCTGTTATCAGTGTCTGTATAAACGAAGTGCTTGTCAGCGTCCTAATGTTTATAGTAGCCCAAACCAGACTTCACCTTCCAATACTAATGATGTCGTACGTACGGGACGAAAACCAACAATGACTCCTGCAAACATTAGCACACGACTGCAAACATTAGCACACGACTGCAAACATTAGCACACGACTGCAAACATTAGCACACGACTGCAAACACGCTGGATATACAAATACTGGAATTCTTCTAAACAAGAAAATGTATTTAAAATGTAATTTTATTCGACAAAAAAATCTCTGTTAGTTGAAAATATCTTACAATGGCTACAAACTCATGACAGACTCTTTAAACATCATTGTCCTCGCGCCCGTGTTGTACACCCAATAGCCGATGTGTATTGTTGTGCCGGGATGTCGTTAAACATTCATTTATTTTATTCCATTCATTCCATTGCGCCCGTGTGGCGTCAAAATGTGGGCACCTGTAATACGACTCTAATCAGTGAAACACCTTTATTGCTCCAGGTTATGTGACAATGTGGTTTGGCGTCTTCAAAAGCGGATAACAATTTGTTCTACATTTTATACGATACTTATAATATTTTATACCCGGTGGCAAGAAAAATCAATGATAAGTAAACAACTTTATAGGGTGTTGGTAAAACCCGGAACGAAACGATAATCTAGTACCATGATGTGATATCATCGGGTTTAACGTTTTCATGGCTAAATCTAGCATTTACTTTTTCAATGGACAATAAAATTAGCTATAATGTATGATTTTTTTATTTATTGGGTTCCATTTCTTTGTGGCATTGTTTTACCTACATAGAAAGACATTATGTTTAACAATTATTATGTCATACTAAACTGACTTTTGTTCAAATCGATTAAGCCTCTATGCTCTGCTATTCCAAGTTATGTAAATAAAATTTAATTTTTTTTTTTATCTCCAATACCCCTTGTTACAAACAGCTGTAGCCGTAAAGTAACATTATATAATCAAGTCTACAGTAAAGCAGTACTGTATGAATACAAACATGGTCGTATATATTCAGCGAGCTATCGTCTCTCAAATAACAAGCAGACAAGACGTGGCGCTAAATTGCTCACACGTTAAAGTTGTAGATTCTTTTCTTTTTTTTAAATTAAGCTTTAAATATTAACATTTAGTTATTGTTAAATTAACTAGTCGAATGAAACTTAATACCAAATTGTTTTTGATGAAGTTGCGGCAAATAAACTGTCATGAGGACATCGTGAATTTTGCTTTCATGATTCCGCTTCTATTTTTATTCCAGTCACTGAAGAAAATCTATAGGGGAATAATTTCTGTTTTCATGTTTCTTCTTTAGTTCATAATCTTTCTGTAATCTTTTCATCTAGCTTAACAATAATTATTTTCTTGTATATATGCATAATTTTTTTTTAAATGTAATTATCGCGGGAGAAGTAAAGGGATAAAAACAAATACCTCGTTTACTATGATAAATCGATGAAAGAATGCGTAAACGCAAGCTTTATTTCAAATATGTGACATGTTGCAAGTTCGCTTAATATTTATTACTTGTACAGTCATGTCCCTAGTCAGTAAGCCCTAAATCATCGCAATGCTGTAGTAGTTGTTGGTTTTGGGGGGAGGGGGTATTAGTTTATTTTTATTTTTATTGTTGCTGCTTTGGGGGTTTTTCAATGGGTTTTGTGTTTGTTTTTCAATTTGTTTTGTTATTTTGTCTTTTTGATGTTGTTTTGTTGTTTTGTTGTTGTTGTTGTTTTGGAGGGTTGGGGTATTTTGGGGGAGTGGGTTTTTTTTAATTTCGGATGTTTTTGTTTGTGTTTTTTTAGGGGTGGGAGTGTTTGTAGAAAAGTACATAATATTTAAATTTTTAAAAATTAAATAACCTTTTTGTATCATTATATCCAAAATAAAAGTTATAGTTTCAGTTTGTGTGCCTTGAAGGATAAAATGCCATAATATTAACATATATGCAAGACATTACTGCATTGTTTCAAAAGTAAATTTTAAAAACCGTTTCACCCTTTCGTCCTGAAGAAAATTATTCTGGCTATAAGTATTTGACTTGAATGAAGAAAGCCATAACATTAACATATATTATACGCACGAAATTATTGCAGTATTTCAAAAGACTTTTCTTTCTATAAACTTGTATAAAGCCGAAGGTCGTGAAGAGAAATGATAAAACATGCAGATATTCAACTGGTTAATTATTCATGAGCTGTATACTAGACGTGTATTGAACTAACAAATTATCAATTTATGTCATATTTAGATCATTGCGAACATAAACAGTTTCGAGAAGGGGAGTAAAGAAGTGCATTTATGATTCGAAAGTCGTCATAAAATGCATCAAAGCGAATACATGATGCAATTATTTCGGTAATTTTGTCAGTCTCAATATATACGTATCGCATGTTCTATTCCAATAAATACCCTCATGAATAGCATAGCATTATGTTCTGGTGAGCTAGATTGTCGTTATTTATCATTTGATTGTAACGGCATAGAAAAAATAATAGTGATAACATCGTCTCGGTTGGGTTTTTTTGTTGGGGGGGGGGGGGGGTGTTGTTGTTGTCAATTAATCAACCATGACACGTGCTTGTAACATCCACTGAATGTTCAAACACCTCTCTTGGGACTGCATGCAAGACTCACCGTCATGTTTAATGCAATCTATACACAAAGGTATTTTTACTTATTTATTGTTTTGTATATATATCGTCCTGGAGATTGACAGTCTGCAATCGATCAAACATCTAGCGGTGATTCATGAGAGCAGTTAACATTATCATAACGTCCTTTTGACTCTGCATTGTACAGAGATAAAATTATATGGTAACTGTTTTGTCCTTTAAAGTCGCAGACCCTAGTTTCAACTCGTGAAAATGGACACTAAGTTTGGTTGATGTACAAACCTGTAACCCTACTGGATAAAGTAACAACAGAGTGAAACAATAAAAAAGAAAGAGTTGTGATGCTGAAACGGGTAAATACTCATTGAAAATAGACTCTAGAACTCGTATTCAGAACCGTTACTTCTCAGAGGTATGAAAATATGAAACCTGTATTTCGTGGTATTAAAGACACAAGGATGACCAGAAAAACATCGGACGTATGGATATGGATAATATAAACAATAAAATCTAAGTAATGTCTCATTTCAAATATCCAAAACGGCTCTTATACTGTAAAACACTTCACGTGGAATTTATTTTGGCGTTTTTCGTGTTTGAATAAAATTCGTGAAAATAAATTCCACGCG
The DNA here is from genome assembly GCF_016097555.1 of Gigantopelta aegis. Taxonomy (NCBI): domain Eukaryota; kingdom Metazoa; phylum Mollusca; class Gastropoda; order Neomphalida; family Peltospiridae; genus Gigantopelta; species Gigantopelta aegis. The sequence goes on along the minus strand of NC_054704.1, from coordinate 33,718,634 downwards.
AAATTAAAGGCTGATGAAAATTAGTCGAAAATATACACATTGGTGTTTAAAACTAGGGTTTGATTCCAGCTGTAGGTCGTGTCCACGAAATCAAAATAGATGAGTTAGCAGTGAAGTGGAATGTGGTCAAGCATCCTGTCACTACTCTACATTGTACTGAGTGCTTGCTATTGTAACCATGCTGTAACCAGGTGTAGGTTTGCTGGCCGTGTCATACACGCTCGAACCGACATGTTGTCCAGTGGACCACTGTGGAAACATCAAGCAATACAACACACAATAAAATAAGGCAGTATATTTTGTTGTCGAGTCACCTTCCCATAATTGCTGTTCAGATTTCTGAACACATGGACACATACTATTCAATCTGTTGGAAAGTATGTGGCGGCAATCGCGTTCGTTCACCTGAGAATGTCTCCAGAAAATTATCCTTGGTTTTTTTAAAACCTTATTAAACAATGTTCTGATTAAACGCATATTCCTGCAATTTCCTGAACTAGCAAACCAAAACTCCACTTTTTGTTTTGTACTCATGTTTTTTAACAACCAATAGTGAAAAAAGTACTCCTTAAAATGTAAAGGAAGTGCGAAATCGTACTTCTCGAATTAATCGTCTTTAACATTGGAAAGGCGAGGAGGGCAACCCTACATAGGATTCAGCGTCTCGAGTTGGTGTACAGTTGGAGGCTATATCTACTATATACCATGCATCACTGACCAAAATGATGGCTGATGCTATTCCTTATTTTGAACTTGAGCACACTCGTTCATCTCTTTGGTGAACCTCTTGCACATATTTTCATCGTTTTAGATGAAGTGACTGAATTGACAACCGTTGTGGCAGTACTCATGACGGGTGCCACCGGTGAGGCAGGATATGTTCAACTTTTTGCGAACACCTGATATTATCACTGTTGTGACATTGATTCATGAATGCATGTCATCACAGCTATATTTATACTAATGATCTCTGTCATGTGCTAATGTTTATTTAATAAACTAGTCTGGTAGTGGCAGTCCTCTTTAAGCAGTGCAGGAAGGCTGTATACCGTAGTCCAATAGAGGATCTCCTCGGGAGTGGCTGTCCTCTTATGGACACTAGATAAGATTGATGGAATCAGCCACTATTTTGCCAAAGGTCCACTCGACTCTGTATTGTGCAGAGATGGGGCCTTGATCGAAGATAATGGTTTTGTCATTCAAATTTGTATATCTTACATATGTAGTTTCTAAGATTTAGTATAATGTCCTTTTTTCTTTTTTTTTAAACATATTTAAAGGAAACAGTAAACGTGGTCTATATTTGGTACCACACATGTAAAATGAATTATAAATCGAATCGCCTCAACAAACATAAATTTCAATTTCTTATCGCATATTATAAGAATATTACACACTCTTGGGCCTGATCTTGACCTTTGAACCCTTGAACTTAGACTTGTACAATTTAATGAGTGCGAGTAGGTATGTTCAATGTGAGAGCCATGACCAGACGCTCCATGTGGTCTGTATAACGAGGTCAGAGTGAGCACACACGGTGTACGCATTGTACAGGACAAGCACAGTGGTCCGGTGACTCCACTTGCTGGACTAGACTCTTGACAATTAGAGCCGTCAGTTGACCAGTAGTGGCACGCCTTCACGCCAGGACTGTATGGGCCCATGGGTGGCTACACTGAGGCATAGAATCTAGGGGTCAGTTAGGGTTTGTCTGCAAGTTAACAGACATTGTAATGATATTTGTTGGCGATCGTTGGTGATGTGTGTGAGAGAAACTAGAAAGAGACAGACAGGCAGACAGGCAGACAGACAGACAGAAAGACATATAGAATGTAACAGAAATGGTAAAAGAGACCTTGATATATACAAAGGGATGAGTAATCTAAGAATATTTACTGAATAATAATATTATTAATTTGGATTTCTATGTAAATAATGCCAGAGGTCAAAGATAATTTTAAGTGTCCTCTTTCAACTATTCCGTAAGAGTAACTTGTGTGAAAGCTGTAGGTTTTTTATTAGATTTTTTCGTGTGGGGGGGGGGGGGGTTGTTTTTTTGTAGTAATCTAAACAGTCTTACAAAATATATATTTGATTAAACCATTTGTTGAAGCTTTGTTAAACAGTTATTTCTTCTTCTTCTCCTTCTCCTTCTCTCTCTCTCTCTCTCTCTCTCTCTCTCTCTCTCTCTCTCTCTCTCTCTCTCTCTCTCTCTCTCTGTGCAAGGATTTTAGAAAAAAATCCACGTGTCAGCAATTTTATGTTCCTATTTTTTTTCTATCCTAATATCATTTTAATTTCTTGTAAGCAGTGATGATGGTGACAGTGCAGTTCTCGTGAGCCATGATATACCCATTTAGGTACTTTAACGGGAACATTAGCGGGGACACACCGGCATCAAGAACCATAGATACTAGGAATAGGATTCTGACACCGCGTGCGAAAGTTCATAAAACTTGGCTCCTGGTGCGATCAACGGGATTCCGTGTTCCCTGTCCTCCGGATGTCGATATAAAAAAATTAACACAGACATTAACAGAGGTTTTTATTATTTTATGACATTTCTTTTGTCTGATGAACGTCACGATTCGACAAAGATAGGATTACAGTTCATGCTGTGTGAAGTCTGCACTGATTCCATGACTACGAAATATGTCTGAGACGTAAGGCATGTAAATCTCTGAACTGCTCAAAAACATTTCGTATGACAGATTTAGCATTGCGGCTGCGTATAAGTACATGTATTAAAACTAGTAACGTTTTCTCCTCTCTTTTACTTTTCGTTTGGTCATTTGTCTTTTTTGGCATCCCTTGCATGTCAAGGACAACGACATTCATTTTTAGTTATCTTCATGCTTATATCCAATTAACGACAACGACAAAGAAATAATTTAGCCTGCACGCTCAGAGCAAGCTGTTACAGCGCACGCCTGTCTTGGGTGCATGTTCTAGCGTGGGCTAGTTCCTCCGTTTAAGACTGGGCCAGTTCCTCCAAGACCAGGCCAGTTCCTTCGTCTAATACTAGGCCAGTTCCTCCGTCTAAGACTGGGCCAGTTCCTCCGTGTAAGAATGGGCCTTGAATGTTTGTTCCCAACTTTTTGTATTTATGTTATAAAGTAATGAAGACACGATGTATTACGTTATACATATATATGTACATATAATTTTACAAAGAAAATGTCTGTGTATACGCATGTATATAACATGAAAATAAAACATCTCACTTTTTGAAGTTTGACAGTGATTAAAGTATGCAAAACACAGATATTGAAAGTATATACATGTATGGATATGTATGGTTGGATGTATGGATGGATGGATGGATGGATGAATGGATGGGTGGACGGATGAATGGATGGATGGACGGATGGATGGGTGGTTGAACATTTGAATGGATGGATATATACGTATGTTTATATGTATGTATGTATGTATGTATGTATGTATTGATGTATGAATATCGGTTTACTAAGGCAAAATAAGCCGTTTGTTTCTGGATAGCTATCATTTACTATGATCAACTACCTTGGTGCAACACTCGACATAACACGACTATTTTAAAGGGACAGACCCTAGTTTTTAAACACTATAGTATATTTTATCATTATTAAAGACGTTTATGATCACTGAAATAAAACATTACTTGTATTTTATTCTTGAGATTATTCATTTTCGTAGAACCGAAGTGTTTCTGGTAATCATGGTGTTTCTAATACAAAAAAAAAGCATTTTTCATATTTTTGAAAACGAACATGCGTCTGAGAAGTAGCGGTTATTGATTCGAGTTGATTTAAGGATATTTCCCAGTTATAATGCCTCAGACTCTTCTTTCACTGTATTGTAACTTTATCCAAATGAGTTACAGGTTTGTAAATGATCTAAACTTAAGTATCCATTGTTTACAGGTAAAACTAGGGTTTGCTCCTTTAACGCATTGCACGTGTTGCGTCTCGGGAAGAATATTAAACTGAAAATTTTCTTCTTGTAAAAACAAATGTTAACAATATAGTCGTGATTGCAGTTTAAACCCAAGGTGTCTTAGTATATTTGAATTCTCTACTTTCAGTTCTAAAATTAATTCAACACATGTTAGCTATTAAAAAGGGAAGGGCGAATTATTTGGTCATTCTGACTTGTCTCATACATTTTTATTAGGATATTTTTGGATGGTAGGGAGTGTAGATCATAAAAAGAAAATAATGAATTTTTAATGGATTTTTTTTATATAATTCTTATGATAACTATTAATTAACTGGAAACATTTTGGTTGGATACTTTTTTGTAATGAGTGTAAATCATAAAAAGAAACTAAAGAATTTTTTTCAATAATATATTTATCAACAGACATTCCTCTGAAAACATAGGGTGTTATTTAGTTTTAAAATGTAAATTAATATGTTTATTTAGAGTTTTCACAAAAACCTAGATAACTATATTTTAGACACTTTAACCGATAACATTTTTGTTTTTATTATAAAAATTAAATTAAATTGAAAATAAAACATTTATTCCATTAATAGGCATTATAAACATTTATTTAAATGTAACAATTTATTTAAAAGAAAATGATATCTTAAAAAATTAAAAATAAATATTAGTAGATTTTGTATGCCATTATTTTAGTTTACAAATTATAATTTTGTTTTGTTTTTATTTAACAGGCTTAGGACCAGAAACAAACCTGGAGGCTGGATCGAATATCACCGTTTCCTGGCACATAGCATACCCACACCAGGTAGCTGTTTTTAATACAGCTTGAACATCTGTATTAACTTTTCTAAAATAGTCCGTTCTTGCAACAGAATGTTTTACGTCTAATATTCTAAATTTTAGTTTTATTGATTTTCACAGAAAAGAAAATACATTTCAGTGTGCGAAATATATTGCCATGGATATATAAAACAAAACGCACCAACTATCTTACTTTTCATGTTAATTGGTTTTCGTAGAATCAAAATATTTTTCCGCGATTATAATTTTAGTGCAATATCTATATGTATTATAAGAAATATTCCATATCCATTAGAGGCATGTTGAGGACTGCTAGGCTGGTTTTTGCGCCCTACGTTAGGTAAATGTAATGTGATAGAAGATGATGGTACCAGTGAAAATGTTCGCGAGCGCTCGGCCTCCTGAACACGATTTGGGCCTTTCACTAAATCGTGTGAGGATCAACTAGGCTAGTCGTATATTCTTAATAAACATCTTTATCAAAGAAATTTGACCTCAGTGACAATTATTTGTGTGTTATTTTGACTTGTAAAAAGTAACAGTATTAAAACTACTAAACGAAAAAAAATTGGCCTACTACACAATAGCCGTCTATTTTCTAATGTACTTTTGATTTGAACTGTAAAGTTAGTACAAAATAATGATACATGATAGGCATAAGGTGACAAGACAGAAATTCTGAACAAAAAGAAGTAACCAACTATTGTGATTTCTATATACTAATCCAGAAAGTATGCGTTCAGGTTTTTTTAATTGAAGATAAACCGGTCTAGGTGTGTCTCTAAATATAGCCTATATGTCACACTATTGTATAATACATTAAGTAAGTCAGGGACAAGTTTTTTTATGAAACGCTTGATCTGTTTGCTTTGTGTGGTATTTTCAACATACATAACACAAAGTTGTATTGAAGAAGAATGATGTGAACAATGCTATTGAAAATTCTGCCAAGTCACTATATGACATATGTGTGACGACAGGCGTGTACTTGTACGGTTTATGGGTTAAGTATGCGATAATTTGCTGAGCCTGTGAACAGCATGAATAATATAATAGATTAATACGATAAAAATGATACAAATTATAGCGCTAAAAAGGTTTGAAGTATGTGCGGGTTTATGTCATAGAATGAAAAGTAAATTAGACCTGAGGGAAAAAGGAATGATTTCTTGACGATACGTCAACACTGTACGTAATTTAATAGAAAGACAGACAAATAGCTTTTCCTTGTGGAATTCACGAGAGACTGTCATATACAGTAAATAAGATAATATTATTCAGTAATAATTCTTAAAGCGTTCTGATTGATTGATACTTTAAAATTCTTCTTTTTTTTTCTTTTTTTCTGGTCGTCTTTCTTTTTTCTTTTTTTACTTTAAAATTCTTGATCCTAAAAAGACTGGAGTTGGATTGAAAGGAAGAAAGAAGAAATCTTTTATTTAAAAAATCACAACACATTTTAATTACGGCGTCGGACATAGTTTAAGAATAATACAGATAATGAGAGAGGAAACCCGCTGCTGCCAACACCTTTGGTTTATTTTTCCGATTAGGATAGGACAGGATAGTACATAACACACCTTTGTTACTCCAGTTGTGGAGCACTGTCTGAAACGAAGAAAGAAAAGCCCAATGGGCCCACCGACGGGGATCGATCTTAGATCGCTTTTGTTTACCAATGGGCTGGGTTGGAGCTGGGTTGGGGTACAGGTCTCAGTGGTGTAGTGGTTACGTCATCGGTCTTAAGATTCATAGGTCCTGGGTTCACATTTCAGTAAATTAGTTCCCACTAACTACGAACAACTAACCACTAACCCCTGTGCAGATAGCCGAATTGTTTGTTTAGGACAGCGTGCTTGAACCTTAATTTGATGTAAGCGCGAAAATTGTTAAAATGAAAATAGGTTTAGTCTTAATTGACATTTCTGCCCCACATTAATAACTTTTTTTTAGCATTGTTTGCTTTATTCGTGCTGGTGGGTCGTTAAACATGAATTAATTAATCCATTAATTTATTCATTCATTCATTTGTTATTAGCTCTAAAATAATGCTAGCTGACTGTCACGGGGATTCTATAATACCCGTAACTGAATAAAACACGATTGTGCAAACATCTCTCCTAACTGTATATCTATTAGATCTCTCTGTAACGGGCGGTACAAAACCGCTTTGGCTCGTCTAGGTATGATCAGAGATACGATCTTATATAAAGTATATATTATTATAGCACGTTTAGTTCACTAGAAAACACAACAAAAACACAATACACTTTGGAATCTGTATTAACCTACGCTGACAAATGTACTGCCGCAGTAGTTAATTAATAACAACAATAATAACAACCCAGAACTGATCACTTAATTAGTTAATCTCTAGGTGTCTAGTTTACACAATATGCTAATCACTTCACCGTGACACAACACCCACACGTGTGATAATTGAGAAACGCTTCCAGCGGAACTTAATTAATAAAGGAATTACAGCTCTATTCCTAACTGGTTAATTTTTAATTAACCCTAACTACTCATTCAGTAACCTTGTAACACAGAATTAATACTGGTACCTATCACAATAAAGACAATAACCTACAGTTTACCTAGGTCCTCTAGAATGACTGGCTAAGCTTTATATTACCAAATACTCGTATAATGTTAGAACAATAAGTCTACGATTTACTTCGTCAGATGACCGAAGACACTGTCTAAAGAATATTGGTATAATACAGTATTAAAATATTTAAAAGTCACATCAATCACATCAAGGTTATACACAGAGCAGAAAATACATATTTACTAAAGTCCCGTCTGAACTAATATAGATCGTTCAGTGGACGACGTCCGTGATCCTCTGGAGCCTTCCTAGTTCTCCCAGATATCTCTAAACCCTAGCTATTTATTATAAAACAGAATATCGCCTGGGGGTACAAGGCGGTCCTCCCCCTATCAAGTGATATATCCCCAACTCCCAGAGACGCATTTTTCTCTTTGATCGCCAGACTTACTGACGCCATCGTCGCCAAATCACGGTTGTAAAAACCGCACTCGCAGAGGTATTACGTAACTGGTCGCCACATGGCCTCCACACCTGCTCTGGGTGTGTATTAGGCGTACCGATCGAGGACCGTCGCGCAGAAGTATTACGTAACAAGTTGCCCACCAGGCTAAGTGCAATTTGGCCTTCTAAAACAATTAATATCGCTACAGGCGAAAACAAAATTAAGAGCATGTACCGTCACACTGACTTACAAACCATTTTTTCAATACATAACACATGTTATAACGATTATTTTATCTATTTCTCTATTTTTATTAATGCAATTGTACTGTGAGCTGTAACACATAGATCTAGCTAATACACTACTCTATTGTTGTCTAAATTCTGATAACAAAATCTATTCCTTTTCTTCTTTTTGTTCTTTTCTTCTTTTTTGTAATTCATTATATACATATTGACACCAGCGATTTGTCGCTCGTCACTAAGTGTTTAACAAATATTAGAGTAGGTCGTCCTCACCAGTTTGTTGACTGATGGGAAATACGCCCAACTGAATACGGCTATCGTATTCAATATACTTCATGTCACATAGTTTAAAGTGACAGACCCTAGTTTTTTAATCACTACGGCGTATTTTTCAACATTAGAGCCGTTTTTTATAATTGAAGTCAGACATTAGTTAGATTTTATTGTTTAATTTATCTATTTCCGTACATCCGATGTGTTTCTGATATTAAAAAAAAAATGCATTTTTAATATTTAAAAAAACGCACGTATCTGTAACATGTAACGAGTATGGAGACGAGCTCTAGTTTGATTTTAAGGATATATTTCGTGCTGGGGTGTCGTTAAACATTCATTCATTCATTCTTTGTTTCACTCTGTTATAACGTTATCCAGTGTGTTGCTGGTTTGGAGATCAACTAAATTTAGTGTCCATTTTCACGGTTCAAATAAGGTCTGCGACTTTAAAGCAATAAGCGTTGACTTTTTTCCTCTCTTTCTTTTCTTTCATTTTTTGGCTGTTAGGACAAACAGATACACGATTTGGAAAATCAACATTAAAAAACGCGTTTCAGTTTATACGCTAGTACTTGTATGAATTATATATTACAGACAGTATGTTGAATATTACAAGTAAATATTATAAAGGCAACATAATATACATTTTGGGATGCTTTATGTTTTTTTCTTCCTTTTTCCAGGAAAACCATAAGCCTACTGGTTACCTTTCTTATATCGAAGTTAGAATACCTTGAGATTATGACATACAATATTTATTAATTCATATTTTACGCATATAAGCAAAACATGCAAAATAACATTAGATATTAGTTTCATAAAAAACAAATTCAAAACTAATATTCTTTTATTTTCCATGAATGTTTTCATTTTGATAAATGCATACTTGATAAATATGTTTTTACAGCAAAGAAGTTTTGTTTCAAAAGTGCATACACAGCAAACATAATCTTATACTTGTACGTGTACCTATATAAATTATAGTATTAATATCGGTATTAATATAATAATTCTATGTTTGCGTACATGTAATGCATTGAAACAGAGTTTTGTAATTTAATAATTATATCTCATTCCGTGTACATGGTGTTTCTTTCAACAATACACACACTTATTCGTATAGCCCAAACAGCGAATTGTTATTGCTATAATCTACCGTACACTTGAATGCCAATGACCGTTTGTCCCTTATTTATATTTCGTGAGAAGTAGGTGACGTTTGTCCTGAAAGGAAAACCACTGGTTTGACACGTGGTCGTTTGTCCGCATGCTAAAAGGAGTTGATTTTATACCTGGAATTAAACGAGGTTCGAGATATTGTTGTTCGTGTGTTTAGCGAAGCGTGACAAACGATTTCACATAAAACCAGTAAACAACGATTTTCTTATCACGAACGGATATTACAATAATATGTTTTGCTTGTGGCAAGAGACCACTTTTTTCTGATTGGTACTGGTTTCTCAAAGTTTTAATGTACAATGATATTTAGAATCAGAGTATTTTAACAAGAAGGTTAAAGAAGGAGCGTCGGGGGAGGGGTGTGTGGAGTCAGTATTGACAAGCAAGGAAAATTATTTTAGTGGAATGTCCTTATTAAACAGCATACCCTGTAGTGATTAAAACAAGCATTTCTTTCCACACTTTATTCAGTAACCTGAGTGGCGGAAGCGGATTTCATCTCTCTTTTTTCTTTCGCTCTCTGTCTCTGTTTCTATACATATCTCTCTCTCACACACACACACACACACACACACACACACACACACTCTCTCTCTCTCTCTCTCTCTCTCTCTCTCTCTCTCTCTCTCTCTCTCTCTCTCTCTCTCTCTCTCTCTCTCTCTCTCCCCCCGCTTAACTACGTGTCCAAATACCATGTTATAGCCGTAGTTTGAAATCTGCTGTGTTGTTAAACGTCACGGAACTCCCTGAATGCTGTAGGTGCTCTTTTTAAACAAGCACCCCGTCACTAAAACAAATCCGGTATCCGTCCCTGCAGTGGTAGCGTGCTTGTCTGAGATACCGTGGTCGTAGGTGCGATGAGTTGTAGGACCGACTGACTCTCGATCTTTGGAGGGGGAGGGGGGGGGGGGGGTGTTGATGTCCCAACCAGTCCACTACAACTTGTATATTAAATGTCATGCTATGTGCTGCCTTGTCTGTGGGAAACTTCATATAAAAGAGCCATTGCTGCCATTCGATAGAAGTAGATTTTGTGATGGCAGCAGGTTTCCGACTTGACAAAGTGTGATAAGAGTCACATACAGTAAACCAAATAGCTGCTGTTTAAAACTCTAATATTCTAATATGTCATCAAATAAACAATTTATTTCCTGACTATTTAGAAAAAGCTTGTGCACTATATTTTGTTTCTTTGTTTTTCAAAGGGCGGCTTCTACTTGCAAGTGATGGATCGCTTTGAGAGGGAGGTCAAACGAATTCCCAAGAAAGGATACCGTTCGTGGACAGACGCTACGTGAGTACTAAATAATTCACTTCCGGTGTCGTCTGGTTATCTTCTGATTCTACCTAGCTGAACACAGCAGTCATGTCAAAGTTACATTATGAAAACATGGCCTTAACAAGCTGACAGACAATAAAACAGTCACACATACACACACACACACGTACACAAACACAAACACACCACCACCAACACCAACACCAACAAAACCTACAACAATTTGCTATTTTATTATTCTTGACTATTCAGTTATTCTAGACTAGGCACGGCCCAAGAAAACGCATATTGTTTTTACAAGAAAGTCATTGCCAAGCATAATGTCAAAAATGCATAGAGGAAAACGCTATTAGATTAAAGATATAAAGACGTAGAAGAAAACCACCATTTTTTGGTTGTTAAAAATTGTGTTCGACGCTCTTTGCGGTGTTCAACACTGTTGAATCAATATTCGTGAAATTATTTACATTGGTTTTACTTAGATGGAATTCTGACGATAATTGTAAAAGTCGTGACACTGCGTCCAGTAATAGTGCAAACCATTAACTTACTACTGAAAACAGTACAGTAAAACCCATAATTAATTATCCTCAAAATGGGGCCTGAAATCATCACGTCTTGAAGGAGTTGGATTAAACAGGTTAAACGTACTTGGTCGTGTTACAACAATGTATAAAATGTATATTTAATCTATGGGTGGGCAGTGGTGTTTACAGCTAGGTCTGTTTATTTATTAGTGTTATAATCAACTAAAATCGTTCAACATTTCATGACTCAATTCATCTATAAGACTATATATCTGAATGACCAAATGTTTGACATCCAATAGCCAATTATTAACAATACCAATGTACTCTAGTGGTGTCGTTAAACAAAAAACAAATTTTTCCAAGACTCAAACTTTTAAAAATCTTTACTGGAGACAGGTTAATGTTAGTGGCCAGTCAAACTTCTCAATTGTGAAACATCTCGAATTTCATTACGATCCAGTGAGATATACAGGCTTATTTTTTCAAGGTACTTTATAAAAGACCCAGTGTCATGTATAATCTGGAGCAGCCAAACTTTATGTACCGATGAAAATAAAAACAAGAGTACAGTAATAATACAATAATACAGCAATAACATTACACAAGCCACTCCTGTGGAATTATGAGAGACTTTAGAACTATTAAAAGACTATCAGAAATAGTTTAAAAGTATTGTATTTGTAACAAATAAAACAAACAACCATAAGATATGTGTATATCTATATGTATAAACATCTTCTGCGACGTAATAAAATAAGATAGAAACACTGCTATCCTGTCTGTGCGATGGTGCATATAAAATATCCCTTGCTACTAATGGAAAAATGTTGCGGGTTTCCTCTCTACGTATATATATGTTAAAATTACAAAATATTTGACATCCAATAGCCGATGATTCAAAATCAATGTGCCCTAGTGCAGGGCCGTAGCTAGCGGGGGGGGGGGGGGCAGGGGGGGGGGGGGCAGTTGCCGGAATCAAAAAATCCGGAAAGCATTATAGAAACTTAAAGAAAATTTTCTTCTTAACTGTTTAAGGAGTTTTAGACCATTAACTACTCAGTTGCCCCCCCCCCCCCCCACTCCCCCCCCCCCAACAAAAAATCCTAGCTACGGCCCTGTAGTGGTGTCGTTGAACAAAACAAACTTTAACCGTAACTAACTTGAACTTCTGTATACATTAGAAGAACCAATATCAGACGAAATATACTGAAATAAATGTTTAAAGAAACTGTAACTTTCGGAGATATCGTAAATATTTTAGAGGACTGAGCACCTTAAATACGATAATTTTGAACAATATAATCGTCTCGTAAAACAGTCGGCCCCATACAGGTTAATTAGATAATTTTCAACAATTTGATTGTCTCACAAAATTGTTGGCATAATGCAGGTTAATTGGATAATTTTGAACAATTTGATCGTTTCATAAAACAGCTGGCTTATAGAGATAGCTGTTGAACAAAATTGACCGTTTTTACAGGTTTGAGTGTATACCTTTTCTTCATGCCGTCAATTACGTACTTATCTTTTTATCGACGATCGAGTTCGGATATTAATTAAGTAATGGACTTTGACTTCAGCAACCAAGACAATAATATCACTACTTTAAAAGCGAGATAATATATATTAATACAGACAATGGATCGCTTTGCCTTTAGCAACTAAGAGAAAAAAATCACCATTTTGAACCACATATAACACTGTGGTATTTTATTGGTTTATGTTTATTATAGAGGTAGATAATTGAGGGGGTTCTTTGGTGGTGGTGGTGGCGAGGATTGTTTTATTCGATTTGTTGCCAACGTCGGATCTGTGATAGACTGGGTTTTATTGTTGTTTATTGTATTCACATTCTCTTCCTTTTACTTGAGTATCCATATTCTATGTCCTTCCTTTTAAACGAAATAAAACCAACCTCTATATACTCAAAACCCAAAAGACATGAAAAATGCTAGATTCTCGTGTTCGGAGAATAGAAGAATTGCAAGACAGATTGTATAAATCAGAGAACTGGAAACAAAGTACATCAATGATTTGTAATTTAAAATGATTGTAAAATCATTTCATACCTAATATTGTGTCACTGTACTTTATACTTCAGGAAGCTGTCGTCAGATATCACCCTCCCTCACAAGGAATGCCACAACTGCACTCTGCGGATCGTTCGCCAAGCATGGGAGTGGGGCAATTGCATGAACCCATATATCTTCTGGAGCTGTGCGGACATAAACATTGTTAAAGGTTGGTTTTGGATTAAGAAACTTTCTGTGTGTTTAAAGCTGCAGTCTCGAGTAACTTTTTAATATTCATGAATATTCGTGATGCGATAGTCTTTTATATCTTTTTGGCTGCTATCTATAATCTAGGCAATCTAGGCAATACACAAATACACATAGAAGATAGATAGATAGATAGATAGATAGATAGATAGATAGATACAGACAGACAGAGAGAGAGAGAGAGAGAGAGAGAGAGAGAGAGAGAGAGAGAGAGAGAGAGAGAGAGAGAGAGAGAGAGAGAGAGAGGGGGAGGGAGGGAGGGGGAGGGAGGGAGAGACAGACAGACAGACAGAGACAGAGAGACTCGGAGAGAGAGAGGGATAGACAGAGAGAGAGAGGGAGACAGAGAGAGAGAGAGAGAGAGAGAGAGAGAGAGAGAGAGAGAGAGAGAGAGAGAGAGAGGGGGGGGGGGGGTACTGACTCCTAAAGATAAAGCAGCAAGGTATCGTTTATATGCACATTTTTACAGACAGGACAGTACATACGACAATCGTGGGTCAATGGTTGAAACGTGAAATAAACCCAAGTTCATAGAGGTGGGTCGATCCTACGACCCTTTGTGCCTCGGGTGAGTTCTCCACCACTAAGCTAGACCCTGTCCCTCGGTAAGCGGATGCTTGTTGTAAAGAAATGGCAGAGAAGTATTCGATCCAGTAAGTAGAAATAATGACACAGAAATGTCGAGTTAATAGAGGATATTTTGGTGTTTCAGCTATCCCGGCAGCTGAGCAGTGTTCTGGTCATGGCGATTACTCTGGTGGAAAGTGTAACTGCGATAAATTCTACTCGGGTGACAAATGTCAGTTCAAAGGTATGTATCGTGTTTCAAATAACGTCAAATAGTGGGCAAAGTCGCAGCTTTCAATTATACGGGATACAAAAGAATAAGAAATTATCATTACAATTTTATTTTCGTTTTTCTAAACTATCGGTACATCAAAATTTGAATTTAATATTTTTGTGTCAAACGCTCAATGAACATTAAACATGTTATTCGAAACAATTCATAAACTGTTTTGCATTATATCTTTACATTGGTAACAAAACCGAAAGTTGAATAAAAAAATTAATAAAGCACAATTTTGTTTAAATAATTATTATGCTAGAAATAGCTTCGTTTTCCCTCTGTTATGTTATGTTCTAAAATCCATTTTATCTTTGTTGTCTCATAAAGAATAGCATTGTTTAATAATATTGATATACACCTTTAAATATACATTGTATATAGAGAGAGAGAGTTCCCTAAAAATGTGGCAAGGCATGATAGACATTTTATGCATTTTCATAATTTTCAGATAACTTTTTTCTTTTTATTAAAGACAAAAACAAATGAACTGAAATAAAAAATAAATGTAAATAATGTGCTTGCTTTAATAAATGAAATGCAAAATATATAACAAGCATATTTTGTTGATTAATATATTCAGTGAAAATTGGTTTTCGAACATGACACATGCATGTATATGTAATACTATAATACAATTACTACATGTATAATATAATTTTAAAACCTGTTTTGGCACAGATGATTGCTGGAACCGAGAAGACTGCAACAACCACGGCGAATGTATAGATGTGAAGTCGACGTCGTTCCCACGATTGCAGTGTTTCTGTGATCTCGGCTGGTTTGGCAAGAATTGCAAGAGAGGTAATTGTCTCAATGAAGAAAAGAAAGGGGAGCGTATTAAACGTCACCCCGAGCATATTGTATAAATAAATAAAATATTACATATTACACACATGTTCATGAGTGTTAGCGAAAACCCATTATGGCCACACAGGCTACATCTGAGTTTAGCCAGACCAAGCAAAAAAACGTCCGCTAGACTGGTTTATGCGCTTGACGGTAAACAAAATGGTCACGTTGGAAACCAATCAAATAGTTCGGGAACTTTAGCGAAACGTTAACTGGCTGAACTTGGGGCTGAATAAACATACATTCATAGAGAGGGTAGCAAACTTATTTCCAGAACGAGTGTATGGAACTTAGCTATTAATTCTGACGCCATATAAACGTAAATAAAATGTGTTGAGTGCGTCGTTAAATAAAACATTTCTTTCTTTTCTGGATTTTTTTAGCAATTAATTGTATTTTTGTCATTCCCTAATTCAACCCGTTTTGTTAGTCCTATGATCAGCTGACTGGACTATCTAAACTATATCTGTTTTTGATGGTTGATTCAATGTTTTTTTAATACATATATTTTTCTTCTTTTGTGTACAGAGTCGACCGTAAAGTCTTCCAATATTGACCTGTCTCTGTACCAGCGTAAATCTCTGTCAGACGCCTACGATATGCACTACAGGCTGATTCCCGTGAGTACTAGTATTATGCATAGCAGAGTGGAACAGGTCTTAAAGATGCATAGTCGTCTTTTAATATTGTACAGTATTTTACAAATGAAGAATTTTATAACACGTCAATACCATGTTATAAAAAAAAAAAAAAAAAAAAAAAAAAAATATAAAAAAAATAATAATAAAAAAAAAAAAAAAAAAAAAAAAATTAAAAAAATACCATGTTTTCTTTTTCTTTTTTTCCAAATGTTTATAATCATGGTGAATATAACAGTAGAAAACAATGTGTGTTATATGTTATCTTTTGTTTAAAAAAAAAACTTTAAAAAAACTAGAACGCTTTTTAAAGGGACAGACCCTAGTTTTAGCCCCATGAAAATTAACACTAAGTTTAGTTGGGGTTTTTTATATTTAAAGTAACATTAAGTTTAATTAATCTACAAACCTGTAACACATTTGGATAAAGATGCAATTGAGTGAAACATGAGTCTGTGACTTTGAAATGGTGAAATACCCTCTAAAAATAGACTAAAACTCGACTCCATAACTGTTACCTCTCTGACACACGTGCGTTTTTGAAAATAATAGAAATGCTTTTTGTGTTATTAAAAACACCAGGATGATCAAACACACTTCGAATGTACGGAAATGGCTAATCTGAACAAAATCTAAGTAAAGTGTGACTTCAGTTATCAAAAACGGCTCCAGTAGTTGAAACTATGCCTTAGTGTTTAAAAACTAGGGTATGTTCCTTTAAGTGTATTTTCAAATTGCTTGACGTTTATATCTGGCTATATGTTATATATTTAAAAACACAACGTTTCAATTGGCAGGAAATAGCATAAAGTTACCAAAAAAACATTCACATACATAGTACTAAGTACGTACTTAACCTATTTCTAACAATTTTTAAAAACGGTAGAATACAGTGTATCGGAAGGATTTTCCGCAAAACAGGTCATCTTTGCCTGGAAAAAAAAACCCCACCTCGATTTCCTGGTCGAATAGTGCAGGCGCACACCCTGCCCGAGCCTGAACCCCCTCCCCTCCTTTGTTTTGAAATATTTTATTGATCAGGGAAAAGTCAAAATGATTGCACAACAGGCAGAGCCTATATACGTGTTCTCCTAAACAAGATGGACATCAGACAATAATCAATATTCATAATCATATATAAAACATAATAACATAATGTCCAACGGCATAAAGTGTTTAACATAATTAATATTTACCCCCTCCCTTGGTATGCTTATGCATGGGATTGCACCTTTAAGCAGTCACGTGATAAGGGTTAATAATACAATTGTGTTCTCTAACCCCGTCCTCTGTAAGTCGAAAGTTCACCTTTTGGTACAAATTATTTTGTGGTATACTAGTATTGAACTATTTGTGACGTTAACATGTTTTATTCAGGAAATAAATGAAATTGAGTTTGTCCTTAAAGTGAAGACAGCTACATGGGTTGCATTGGGCTTCAGACCTAGTAGTAAGTATTTTTATTTATCTTACGTACTATTCATGACCCAGTAGCCAACAATGTAAACTCTGAGACCCAACATAAAATATAATATTTGTCACATTGTAAAATAAGCATGTATGCGTCCATTTGAACTAATTATTGGCTTCGTAAGCAGAGCAGTCCGTGACTGATGCAATAAAACTAAGTATTGGCTTCGTAAGCAGAGCAGTCAGTGACTGATGCAATAAAACTAAGTATTGGCTTCGTAAGCAGAGCAGTCAGTGACTGATGCAATAAAACTAATTATTGGCTTCGTAAGCAGAGCTGTCAGTGACTGGTGCAATAAAACTAAGTATTGGCTTCGTAAGCAGAGCAGTCAGTGACTGGTGCAATAAAACTAAGTATTGGCTTCGTAAGCAGAGCAGTCAGTGACTGGTGCAATAAAACTAATTATTGGCTTCGTAAGCAGAGCTGTCAGTGACTGGTGCAATAAAACTAAGTATTGGCTTCGTAATCAGAGCTGTCAGTGACTGATGCAATAAAACTAAGTATTGGCTTCGTAAGCAGAGCTGTCAGTGACTGATGCAATAAAACTAAGTATTGGCTTCGTAAGCAGAGCAGTCAGTGACTGATGCAATAAAACTATGTATTGGCTTCGTAAGCAGAGCAGTCAGTGACTGATGCAATAAAACTAAGTATTGGCTTCGTAAGCAGAGCAGTCAGTGACTGATGCAATAAAACTAATTATTGGCTTCGTAAGCAGAGCAGTCAGTGACTGATGCAATAAAACTAAGTATTGGCTTCGTAAGCAGAGCAGTCAGTGACTGATGCAATAAAACTAAGTATTGGCTTCGTAAGCAGAGCTGTCAGTGACTGATGCAATAAAACTAAGTATTGGCTTCGTAAGCAGAGCTGTCAGTGACTGATGCAATAAAACTAAGTATTGGCTTCGTAAGCAGAGCAGTCAGTGACTGATGCAATAAAACTATGTATTGGCTTCGTAAGCAGAGCTGTCAGTGACTGATGCAATAAAACTAAGTATTGGCTTCGTAAGCAGAGCTGTCAGTGACTGATGCAATAAAACTATGTATTGGCTTCGTAAGCAGAGCAGTCAGTGACTGATGCAATAAAACTAATTATTGGCTTCGTAAGCAGAGCAGTCAGTGACTGATGCAATAAAACTAATTATTGGCTTCGTAAGCAGAGCAGTCAGTGACTGATGCAATAAAACTAAGTATTGGCTTCGTAAGCAGAGCTGTCAGTGACTGATGCAATAAAACTAAGTATTGGCTTCGTAATCAGAGCAGTCAGTGACTGATGCAATAAAACTAAGTATTGGCTTCGTAAGCAGAGCAGTCAGTGACTGATGCAATAAAACTAAGTATTGGCTTCGTAAGCAGAGCTGTCAGTGACTGATGCAATAAAACTAAGTATTGGCTTCGTAAGCAGAGCAGTCAGTGACTGATGCAATAAAACTGATAAATGGTATTTAACTTTATTTACACTAAATTAGAGAGGCCTAGCGACCATTAATTTGAAAGCATTACTTTTTTAAGCCATGAATATTAAAATGTTTGAAAATAATTATATTATTTTATTTGTTCTTGCTCATTAAATGAACCGATTTACTTCAGATTTCAAATCGGGCTGCAAGTTGTTTCCAAAGTTACCCAAAGAAGTAAAACCTACACCAAAACCAGAACCCATGTCAACACATGAACCCATGTCAAAACCAGAACACTCGTCAACACATGAGCCCATGTCAAAACCAGAACACTCGTCAACACATGAACCCATGTCAAAACCAGAACACTCGTCAACACATGAGCCCATGTCAAAACCAGAACACTCGACAACACATGAGCCCATGTCAAAACCAGAACACTCGACAACACATGAGCCCATGTCAAAACCAGAACACTCGTCAACACCAGAACCCATGTCAAAACCAAAACACATGTCAACACCAGAACCCATGTCAAAACCAAAACACATGTCAACACCAGAACCCATGTCAAAACCAAAACACATGTCAACACATAAACCTATGTCAAAACCAGAACACATGTCAACACCAGAACCAATGATGGGGCCACGCCACGATTCATACGACCCTTGTGCTAATCCAAGACCAAAGCCAGGTTCTGCAAAGCCACATAACACTGCAGAACCAAAAAGTGACGCAGAGCCGAAAACTACTGCAGAACCGAAGACTACTGCAGAGCCAAAGAGTACCGCAGAGCCGAAAACTACTGCAGAGCCAAAGAGTACGGCAGAGCCGAAAACTACTGCAGAACCGAAGTCTACTGCAGAACCGAAGACTACTGCAGAGCCAAAGAGTACCGCAGAGCCGAAAACTACTGCAGAGCCAAAGAGTACGGCAGAACCGAAAACTACCGCAGAACCGAAAACTACGGCAGAACCGAAAACTACCGCAGAACCGAAAACTACAGCAGAACCTAAAACTACTGCAGAACCAGGCAGTGCACCAAAAACTACAGCAGAACCTGGAAGTGCACCAAAAACTACAGCAGAACCTGGGATGGGTGTACCCCAAGGAGCCCATAATGACACAACTGGTGGTAGGTTTTTTATATTTTGTAACGCATGTATTTTCACTGCCTGAAATTGACACCGGATATTGCTATTGTCGTGGCGACATATCTTGCTACCGCCGCTAAAGAAATTCAGTATTAAATTTATTAATGTCTTAGTTTTTTTGGACTCATTTACCGTTATTCATGTTGGTAGTAGTTCATATAACATTAATATTGTTCAAAATATTTTGCATTTCCTTTTAACTTTAAGAACGCAACGGTGTGCAGTGAATTGTCATATGTTTTTGCAATGTTGTGCGAAGTTCATATTAACTGTTTAGTGTATTCAGTTGTCCCACCAAATGGCATTTCGACCAAATGGGAGTGAACCATTAGATGAGGCCAACCTTTAAGATAGTTTTGCTTTTATCTCATATATGTCCTCTACCTCAATGATAATACCAAACAAGCGACCTACAAATTCAAATTATTTACCATGTTACAGCATGGGTTAAATAAGAAATTTTTAGAATTCGGATCACGCTTAAATCAAATAATTCATTGTAGACTTCGTTTAGACCTCAACGCTCATAGATATACAAGACATATTTATGATAATTCTATTTGTAGTTGTGGGCACCCATATGAAGATACGTTACATTTCCTATTTGTCTGTCCTCTATATGATAACATTCGTACAACAATGTATTTTTATAATGGTGGTTTTGATCTCCATACAGTGCTACATGTATATGGTAATAATGATTACCCTCAGGACCTTAATTTACTTTTTCGAATTGTCAAAACGCTTCACGTTTTAATTTCTTAAAACCATTTATCCTACATCACATTGTCACTTGCAAGTTTGGCTGTTGTACTGTGGGCGGTGGGCGAGAATCACTGATGTAAGTTAATCTTAGGAAATCGGGTATATTTATGTGCGTGGGTATATGTACGCATGCATGGACAAGTATATTAATTTAATGGTCTTTTAGACTTGTTTTTATGTTTGAGTGCAAATTATGTAATTGTTTTTAATTCTTTGAAGAAAATGGCCTGTTTGCCATTCCATTTCTTTTGTGAAATAAATATTGTTTAAACTATGTTACAGCAACTTAACTGGCTTACGTCATAGTTATTTTCACTACTATGGATCACAGACGTTTATCGAATTAATAGTGCTCTTGGATTTAATAAAATAAAACACTCCACTTTTTTTTTTTTAGGTTTTGTTTTGTTTAACAGCACCACTAGAGCACATTGATTTTTACTTGAGATCATAACCCGTTGACCAAACAGAACTAATTGATAATTTAAAAAAATCACTTTACTTCATGCAATTATAGATTTGTAGTTTTTTAGTTTAAAATGCCTAACTTTGTGAATTCTATGGAAGTGATCTGTATTGTCATGCCTTTTGAACGCAACCAGCTGTCGACTTGTAACATTACAGCGACACGTAGCTTGGTGGTAGGTGGTAGGCATTGCTCCCCTTTCGGGGTATCGGTCGAGATATTTGATTGTCTATTCGAAAGAGCAAACATTTATACTCTCAAGATCTTGTAGCTGTTAACGTATCAAATACTGTTCTGAGTTGTCTACCATTGTTTAGATCGGCTGAAATCCCCTATTAAATACATGTTTGTGTTTCGAATATCACTGTCTGTATATCCAGGGTGTATACTACCAAATCAAATCCCATAGACGACAATAGTAACATATGTGGCTAAAACTCCTACCTGCAACGTATCAATCGACATAGATGCCACGGATATAAATACTACCACCCCTCACTCTTAAAGTGAATCACAAAAAAGTGGGTGTCAAGCTGCTCATTTCTGAGATAACGGGTAGCGTCTATGACTACCCTAGTTCCGCACAAAATTTGAGTACTTTTTTTTACAGGTACCCCATACATGTTTCAAGCACAAGGCTACTTGACATAGTGGTACTAGATGAAATAAAATTGCATACATATTTAGCCCAGATGAAACTAGTTTTTTTACAACCAACACACTCACATTTATAACCAATCACAGGACTTGTGGTGTTCACTTCTCTATTAAAAGTTGGGTGCACCTCGAACTTTGACCCAGCTGGAAGTTATTTGATTTAGTACTACCTATACTGATAACATACATTTTTCAAAAAGTGTCCAGCTATGTGTTTTTATGACAACCAGGATCTGGTGTATTCTGACATAAAGTGACAGCCTCATTGAAACTGTTGTTTCTACAGTGCAACCTAATATAATGTACACCTCATAAGGCATATATATTGTATACAGTTTTGTACAAATGCAATATGTCATATTAAACAACAAAATGTTTTAAAATAAAACTCCTGAAGATATTTACTGTCAGTTGGGTGTGTGTAATCAGGTATATATGTAGAGACAACAAAGATAGTCAGAGTACCTCTACTCCTTTAAAGTATTCCATTAAAACACATGCACTTGACTGACCCCTAGATTAGGAGACCTGAACAGGTACATCAAAGAAATATCAGTATTAAAAAAATACACTGTCTGAGGAAAGAAACACAAACATGACTGTACCTGTATGAAGTAATAACTTAATGTCCTGGACATTAGTGTTGGGAGGAAATCCTGTATGCAGGGTGTGGCCGTCTTCAAGTTACCAGGTGTGGGAATTTCAAATCCATCGGCCATGCTGATTTTCATAATGAACCATCAAAACCATTGGGAGCCACCCATATTCCTGACTATATTTTATTTGTAGCCTACTGTAGTTGGAGCTTTTAATATTTGTGATATCTGGAATTATCATCCAGCTTTCACACATTTATTTTTGATTAATTACTGAAAAAAACTATTTTTAAATGACATAATTACCCGAACATCTATTTTATTGCATTATTTTCTAATCCAGATCAATACAATATGTATATTGGATGTATTCCTACAATCAGTAATCCAGCATTTTATTTAGCTAGTAAACATTGGGTAATACAGCTTTAACAATAAAATAAATTATCAACTTACTCCAAGGCAAATAATCAAATCTAAAAAAAATTGGTTCTGAATCCAGTATAAACCTAAAATGGTCTTCATGAGAGCAAACTAAGTGATTATTTAAAAAAAATATTTGATCTGGAGATCTAAAGGTATGTTTAACAAGCTTATTGTTATGTATAACTAAGAACAGAAGGCATAATAGTGACAACAAATTTAATTATGTCTTTGGTGAAGTTTTTCTTTAAATTTATTTTAAATTTTGCATAAAACTACAAATTTGTCTAAAACATAACTTAGGACCCTATAAATATGTCAAAATGACAATAAAAATCAAGTTCTTTACAAATTTGAGTTTTCAGACTTTCATACATGAAAAATTAACTATATTAATGGAAACTAAAGACATTAACCCACTATTGACACATGCTATTTTTAATATAAAAATAAATTGGTATTAAATTCTTAATTCAGGTTGCCTATATATAACACCATATTTAAGAGCAGTTGTATATGGCAAGTCAAATACCATGTAAAAAGAAATTATTGAAATATTTACAGTATGAATTATAGGCCAAAACCAACTTTTCCTCAGTGCTAACTTTGATTCAAACTCCATTCAGAGCCATGTACAGTGATTAGTGTCAAGGTCATTGTGAACTTGTGTGGTCCAGTGACGGCTAATTAATCAACCAGTATAGTTTAATTAAATAAAATCACAAAATCATAATATTTTTTATTATGCACTGAATATGTGCTATAGGGTGTATACTACCAAATCAAATCCCATAGACGACAATAGTAACATATGTGGCTAAAACTCCTACCTGCAACGTATCAATCGACATAGACGCCACGGATATAAATACTACCACCCCTCACCCTTAAAGTGAATCACAAAAAAGTGGGTGTCAAGCTGCTCATTTCTGAGATAACGGGTAGCGTCTATGACTACCCTAGTTCCGCACAAAATTTGAGTACATTTTTTTTACAGGTACCCCATACATGTTCCAAGCACAAGGCTACTTGACACAGTGGTACTAGATGAAATAAAATTGCATACATATTTAGCCCAGATGAAACTAATTTTTTTTACAACCAACACACTCACATTTATAACCAATCACAGGACTTGTGGTGTTCACTTCTCTATTAAAAGTTGGGTGCACCTCGAACTTTGACCCAGCTGGAAGTTATTTGGTTTAGTACTACCTATAATGTGTTTTCATTGTCAAAATGTTTGTTGTAACTAAATTTCCGTTTTTTACTAATATATATGTTTTCGTTCTGACGATATTATTTAGAAATAAAATTCACTTTACGCTGCTGAAAACATCTGAATAACAAAAAATAGACTGAAAGTATAGACACTGATATTCTAAACAGATTTATTTAACAATTTATTTTAGTAAATAAAAAACATATGGCAACAAACTCAGCATGTTCTCTTTAAGCTTTGTCTTTGACAACCACCCCAAATAAGTGAGTTGGGTTCCAACGACAGCGTGTTTGAACCATTATAAACATGTAAATGGTATTATGGTCAGTTGTGGATCACCTACTGATCATATCAGGGCCCAATTTCACAAAACATCGTAAGCCTAGTTTTATGCGTAAACGTAATTCTACGACTAAACAACAATTTTTATTACTATTATAGTACAACAAATATAGTTAAAAGTACACGTATGTCATTTCCTTTTGTCCTTACAATGCTCCATCTTCTGTAATGATGTAAATTTCTGTGTGAAATAGATGTCAAACACATGTAAATATATGCCTGGTATAACTGCTAGTCGCAGACGTAAACTTACGATGTTTTGTGAAATAGGCCTCTGGTTTGTCACTTCAAATGTTTACGTCTTACTCATGATATTTGTTTCACGTAAGGTTCACTGCGTGCCATGGACTGCCTGGATATTGTGGTGGGGATGGCGAAAGGGACCAAAAGTCGAGTTGCCGACCACTACACTCGGGATTTCGCCACACCGCTGGTCGACCACTACTACGGGGGCACAGAAAGTCTTACGGCAGCTCTTGGTTTTGAAGAAAATGGCGTCACAACAATCCTCTTCAGGAAGAAGCTTCAAGGTGAAAGTCTAGGATAGTTTTAGAGCTGAAGTATCTTTTAGCCTCCAGTTTGTACAGAGGTTACAAGTATGACTTTGAAACAAATGATAGTTTAGTTATTTTGATTTGTTAATGACATTCTTTTTAATTTCCAATATGTAAATTCGTCTCAAACAAAAGAGTGACAGATCGATTGAACATTTATTATTAAATGGTTGGATGAATTGATAAATGAATGAATGAATTAATAAATGAATGAAAGAATGAATGAATGAATATTTGACGGCATTTCAGCCTAAAATGTGATTTGATGAAATAAATTTGGCATTAAATGTGTGTATGTGTGACTGTCTGTCTGTCTGTCTGTCTCTCTCTCTCTCTCTCTCTCTCTCTCTCTCTCTCTCTCTCTCTCTCTCTCTCTCTTTCTCTCTCTGTGTGTGTGTGTGTGTGTGCGCGTGTATGTGTCGTAGTTCAGTGATACAACGATCGCCTGATGCGCGGTCGGTCTAGGATCGATCCCCGTTGGGCTATTCCTCGTTCCAGCCAGTGCTCCACAATTGATGTAACAAAGGCCGTGGTATGTACTATCCTGTCTGTAGAATGGTGCATATATAAGATCCCTTGCTATTAATCGAAAAGAGCAGCCTATGAAATGGCGACAGCGAGTTTCCTCTCTCAGTATCTGTGTGGTCCTTAACCATATGTCCGACGCCATATAACTGTAAATAAAATTTGTTGAGTGCGTCGTTAAATAAAACATTTCCTTCGTATATGTGTGTGCATGATACTGTATTTATACTAGTATATATTAAAACTTAATTCCATACATTATATTATATTTTCAGCAACTGAACGCACTGACTATTCTTTTAAAAATGAGATAATGCATGTGGCATGGGCCCATGGTCAGGTGTCTGGAAAATACAGCCACAATGTGAATTCTGGACTAGACGCGGGCACGCCGTCCATTAAAGACTATTACAAAGAGGACGAGCTGAAGTACCATGGCAACTTACAGCGAGGCTCCACATCCATCAACTTCCTGGGTACGTAAACAGGCGCGTATCAAGAGGGGCATTCGGGGGTCGAAACGCACCCCCCCCCCCCCCCCCCCCCCCTCCCGCCGCTCAAAGCGAATTTTTCTTCTTTTAAATACATTTTTCGTGGAAGCATGACCGGACTCTTCTAAAAATGTCTCTCGATACAGTCTAAATCTCACGTGCATAATTGTGTGCACACGCGCCTGAATGCGGTTCTCTTTATAGGTGTTTAAAAGGTGCACGTTCCCGTGTTAACCAATATACGGTAAAATTTGCATTTAGAATTTTGATCACACACGGTTGGCAGTTTTATTCAATTTTACATAGCCACCAATCACTAAATATTAATTTATTTTCATTGAAGAACATATAACAATTGCTGTGTCTACCGCAGTGATACTATATCACCCCTCTATTGATCAGCCTTAACAGATAATTGTGTGTCAACACTGGAATATCATGTAACATGCATGTTCGTGTTTGGATACGAATTTTAGCAATAACGTTCTCAGTAGGGCGAATATTTGAGAATACTCGCGAAAGATGCATCATACTGAATCAACCGATTGCATCCACTAGCGCTCGGTGTTCCGAACTCGCATGGAATTGTCTGACCTTTGGTGGTTGTAATCATACAATAATCGTTAAACTCTATAAATGCTAATTACAATGCATACGTTTCGTATCTGTAGACGTATTATATTTATTGAATTGTTTACTATTTCAGAACAAACTCGCCCTGACACTGGGTCTGCGTGTTCTGGTTCCTGGAAGACGTCTGCCACGTGTCCACAGTCAGGCTGCCAGTACGAGGCCGCGTGGGAGTTTAATCCACAAACTGACGTCATTTCGTTCACCATAAAAGCTAGGCTCAATGGAGAAAAGAGATGGGTTGCTCTCGGTTTTTCAGACAATGGTCAGATGGTATGTTTTCAAACAATGATAAGATGGTATTTTTTCAAACAGTGATATATAAGATGGTATGTTTTCAAACAATGATAAGATGGTATCTTTATAGTCAAATATGTCCATAAAGGTTATAGAAGAATAGCATGCGACTTTACTTAGAATTCCGGAAACATTCGGCTGGTATAACGTTACTGAATTTCTCCTCAACTAAAAAATAAAATAAATCAAATTCTACTAGTAGATTAATTTATTTGGCTGTAATTTGGGGTGGGTGGGGTTCATATGAGGCGCGTGTTGAAGGACTAATGTTAATAATTCAAAGCAAAAGATAATTAATACTTTTGTTGGAAGATGCCAATATGCGACTTTGAGACTGTACCTTTAAGCGATCCTGTTCTTATCTACTCGGTGGCTTTCCCGCCGAAGACGCACAACTGTAAACGAGTCTTGGTTTCTTGTCTTGTGACATTTCAGCACAAAACACAAAAGGAAATTGAAGACGCGCAACTATAAACGAGTCTTGGTTTCTTGTCTTGTGACATTTCCGCACAAAACACAAAAGGAAATTGAAGACGCGCAACTATAAACGAATCTTGGTTTCTTGTCTTGTGACATTTCCGAACAAAAACAAAAGGAAATTGAAATTCCATATGCAATAATAACGCTTATTTTATTTCCATTTTTGGACAAAAACATTTTTTTTTTTTTAATTTATATTATTGTTATTTTGGCACTTTTCAGTGTAATTTTTTTTTTTTTTTTAAATAATTAATATTATTGGGTATTTTGACGTTTATTGGTTTAAAAATTATAAACTTTGAGTATTTCAATATTTCGATTCCATTGTCACAAACAGCTATCTGCTCTGTGATTTCAGCCTAAGTCTGACATTTTGCTGGGATGGGCTACGGCTGATGGCTCCACCTACGTATCGGACATGTAAGTAATTTTATATACACCTGTGTAAAATATTAGTTCTGGTAATCACGGTGCCTTAAACTATAATATCTATGTACATGTAGGTGACAATAAACCCATTACATAGTAATAAACTACGACAGACCATAGCGGATCTGTTGTAATTCTCTTTTCTGCTGCATAAATTATGTCCGTACCCATTAAATATTATTTAATTCACATACAAACAAACGGAAATACGACGTCACCACTCTAGCGACTTCATTTCTCATCCAATTTTCATCAAATTTGATATATAGTAATAGGATCAATGGATCTTGAAGAAGTTCGCGTTTCGCCTCTCGGCGTCGAAGGTCAAGGTCACTATTTAATATTACCCAGAACAGAAATACGATGTCGCAGTTCTAGAGACTACATTTCTCATCCGATTTTTTATAAAACTTCAAATATATGAATAGGATCATGGTATCTGGAATAAGTTCGCGTTTCGCCTGTATGCATCAAAGGTCAAGGCCACTATTATTAAAAGTAGAAATATGATGTCGCAGCTCTAGCAACTTATCCAAATTCCATTAACCTTTATATAAAGGAATAGGACCTCTGCGATGAAGGTCAAGGTCGCTGTTATTAAACATAGAAATACGACGTCATCGCTCCAGCGACTTCATTTATCATTTTGATGAAACTTGATATATAGGAATAGGATCATGACATCTTGAAGGAGTTCGCGTTTCGCCTTTTTACGTCAAATGTCAAGGTCACTGCTACCAATAATATAGATCACAACATCACTACTCTACCGACTTTATTTCTCATTCGAAATTCATGAAACTTGATATACAGGAATAAGATGATGCAATCGCGAGATGATTTGCAGCGTATTCAATGTTTTGTTAATATAGATATACATACATACATAAATACATACATATATATTTAAACCCAGCTCCTACTATATCCATGCTTATTATTACATACATATTTATTCAGGTGGGTATCTGGACGATCAAGACCATCAGCAGATTATAACCAGAACCTCATATCATCGTCTGCAAAACTTGAAAATGGTGTCACGGAAATAAAGTTCTCGCGCCTCCGAAACACGAATGACGACAAAGATTTCCTCTTCACAGACACCAAGTGTGCCTACCTGCTTTTCGGTCTGGGTGGAGGCTTTGATGATTCCACCAAGCAGGTTTCTTACCATGACCAAGAAACGCCGGCTGTGTCCCGGACACCAATATGTTTTCGTTCCACTTGCGCTACTGACAATATACAAGTGACAACAACTGTAAAACGTAAGGGCTTTATGGTGTTATATTTTCATACGAAGTCAGTAAAAGACCATCGCACTAGTACTGTATGCACGTACCATCAAATTTTGGAATGTATATCTACTAAATATGTTAGGACCGGAGGGCGGAGTCCTGTGCTCCCCTACTCCTCTTTCACTTGAACACGAAAATTTACATGTTTTTTGTTCTACTCTATACAAATAAAAAGAAAGATGTGGCTTTTACTTTCCCCCATATTAGAGATTATGGCCCTCTAACTAGTGTGTGCCCCCCCCCCCCTCCCCAACTAGAGTGTGCCTCCCCTTCCATTCCAGATATCGTTCCTACGGGTCTGGTCAATATTAGTAAATGACAAAATATTAAGACAATAATGATGAATATCTTCAAGAGAAAATAATAAATGTATTGCAGCCATGATGGTAAATATCAAATCTTGACGAAAAGTTGACTAATTCCATGATGAAACATATATTAGAGCTATGATAATAATTAATTAAAAAAAAAACATATTGTCTTGAGTTTGTTGCTACTGAAAGAAGTCTTCTTAATGACTACAATTATATTTTGAAATATTTTTCTTTAGAATATCGTTCTCTGTATAATGCTTTTAGCAGCGCAAACTTCTACGAAATTACTGAGAAATAAAATCCAGTTTGGGTTACTATACATATCAGGGCAAGAATCATCATGCCTGAACAGACACTGGTGTGCTAAACAACACAAAATATATGTTTAATAAGAATGTTCTGTTATTCGAAAACACTCTCTTGAACACTTTTTTCATCAATTTCCTTTGAACTTTGTTCCTCTCCATCTAAGAAAAATTCTGTATAGTGATGTTTTCCTTTATCCTTTGTTCCTCATAATCCAAAAACAATTCTGTGATGTTTTCCTTTATCCTTTGTTCCTCATAATCCAAAATTCTGTGATGTTTTCCTTTGAACTTTGTTCCTCTCCATCTAGGAAGAATTCTGTACAGTGATGTTTTACTGTACCATATTTTCTATATGATAACTCTGCGCATAACATGTCTCTCTGTTTTCCTGTAGCACCCGCTCGACGCGTCCAGTTAAAGGTACCGGCGACTATCAAGATTAAGGAGACGTTTGATTCAGATCTTAAAGACAAGACATCTGACGCGTTCAGGAATTTGCAATTTGCAGTGGAAAGCGGCGTAAGAAATCTATCCTTCATTTTGTGTTGATAATTACAGCCCAGGGGTGGATCAAAGGGAGGGGATTAGGAGGACCTTTTTCCTTTAAATCTTTTTTTAATTTCTCTCTTGTTTACAATTTGTTTACAATTTTCCTTTAAATGCCCTTTTCGGTGAATTGGTCTATATGCCATTTTGCACTTGGTTTCCTCCCTCAAATATTTCCAGGATCCGCCTTTCCAGCTGCAGTCTCGACCCCGATCATATAACCTCGCCCACTCCCCCTCTCCACGATCAAATAACCTCGCCCACTCCCCCTCTCCACAATCATATAACCAGTATTTTTAATGCAAAATACAAACACAACTACAGTTTTAATAAATGTGTGGGGAGGGTTGTTATCGAAGGGAATGTGGTAACTGCCGTGATGCAGATTTATAGGATATTTAATTAGCTTCCATTTCATATCATATTTATCTCCCGAGTGAAATAATTTTCAATTGTCACTAGCTTTAGCGAGTGACAATAAAATTTATTTTACGAGGGACATAAACATGATACGAAATGGTAGCGAGCTTAATATCCTATTTATTACCCATAATCGATCTTAATTTATATCACTCAACTCATTTCGTTGACGTTATTGTAAGGTTGTATTGCGCCAATCAATGACGTCATGGTATGACGTCGAAGTGTTACGCCGGACCTGGCGTTCTAGTGGGACCTATTACTTTGATAAAACAATTTCCATTGTCACTCGCTAAAGCTCGTAACAATTGAACATTATTTCAATCAGGACATAAACATGATACGAAATGGAAGCTCGTTTAATAACCTATAAATATGATACGTCCCTTATTGATATGTATGACTTTGTCTACATCTTTCTACGAAGAGCCATTAGTGTACGTGCTTTCATTTTTATAACGGGGGGGGGGGGGGGGGGGGGGGGGGGCAGACTGGTTTTTACCCGAATTAAACGCAAATGACCGAATCTGGGTAACCTGTTTTTCTTCACATTAGCTTTAGTGCCATAATATCTTAGATAAACAAAACAAAACAAAGTCTTTATCGTGTGTATTGTTGTAATTGACGATGTAGAAACTTCTTGTTACTGAATTTTATAAAAATATAGTTCAAGTTGGATATTAATATATACGTACTGATTTGTTAACATTATGCGATGACCAATGTCAGAATAACATTTACCAAACGTATGTCAGTGGCGGAAAAAAAACATCGTGAGCTAGCGGTGTTTTTTTGTTTGTTTGTTTGTTGTTTTAAAGCTACTAGCCCATCGGGCTACTGGTTTTGCATTTGTCACTAGCCTTGTGTTAAAAAGCACTAGCCCCGGGCGTCGGGCTAGCGGATTTGTCGAACTCTGATATTTATATTGCGATGCAAACGGATCACTACTAATTTTTTCATGGATTACAACTAATTTTGCGGGTAGAATGATGGAAATACCTGGTAAAAAGGCCACAGGTTATCTCTATCGCTTTTGCCCGAATTTGACGATTTGCTCAAACAGTTGCCCAATCCTCCTTCGCCACCCTCTTCCCCTGTCTCGTACGCTTATCTAATCATGAGTGAAATAGATCTAGAAAAGGTCCATTTCATTATCACAGTTCAAATGAAGAGGGATTAGTGTTTATTTTGAATTCATTTACATTTCTTATTTTCAGGTGGCACCATCTTTGTCTACACATCTTAAACACTTTTTACGTGTTGAGGTCACTGGATTTAGGTAAGAAATAATTTATATTCAAGACAGTTGAAGACACTGTGACTTAAGATTCCAACTGGATACACAATCGTGTAGCTCAATTACAATTTTTTTCTTTAGTATGTACTAATGTTTATTACATACGAAATAAGGCGACGTTGATTAGGTATACAAGCACAAACATAATTGAAAATGAATTAGTGAATTAATTTAAAGTCAAAATGACGTATTTTATTTGTGTTGTGTTTAGACAAGGCAGCATTTTGGTTGATATGAACATCTACGCAGACGTTGAGAGGGTTGATGATGCCAGCAAGGCAGAATTGAAAGACCAGGTCAAAGTAGCTCTATCTGGAGCCGTGGCTTCAGGAACTATGTTCGGACATTCTGTAGATAGCGAGGTCTCGGTATCTGAACCCCTCAAAGGTCAGTATTGGTATATCGGGTTTTTTAAAAGTTTAGTATGTTGTAAGCTGTTCTGTAGTAGTCCGTTTTCTACATGGACATACGGGGTTATGTCATAGGAGGAAGACATCAACATTACTAGTAAATTAGTTTACTGAACCTGTTTGATGTACATGAATCTTCCCTGTTCGCTTTTGCTCCATAATCATTATGAAAATGGTAAAAATAGTTCCTTCTTACGGGCCATGCACATTTTCTGACCCGTACTCCTATACCATGAATAACTAATGTTTACGTCATGTAAACGTAATTATTTTTCTATTTATAGATTCATTTCTGTACTATTTAGAGACATTTCTGTACTATTCCTTCAAGTTTATGACAATAAGGTTTTAGAAAAGTAAATATATATATGTGAGGACAATTACTGTTGTAGTGAAATATTATAATATTGGTTTTTCTAGACACTCAGTAAGTGGAAATCTGTTTCAATCTAAACATTTAATACAAATTCAGACAGGTATAATGTGGAATTCTTTGTCAATTAAAAACTGAAGTTGGGGCCATTAATCATCAGGTATAAAAACATAAATAAAAAACTATGGTCAACACGTCATCTGCATATAATATAAATGCCATGAAAACAATTATTTTCAATTGGCCGTTTTGACTATTTTTTAATTGACCATTTGGACTATTTACTTTGGACGTTTTTGACTTGCATATTCTAGGGCCCTTTCGTTTTTGGGCCAGACGTACAATGTAGTATAAATCGACGGTGGAGGAAACATGGGTTTGTTAACGCTCGATTCTGTTTGGGGTTTTTAGCTGACGTACACGAGAAACCAACCCCCCACGGGACAGGACTGACGCTGGTGGAGGAAATCATCATTGGAATCAGTGTCGCCATGTGTGTGGTCGGAATCATTGTTCTCGTCTGTAAAGTCTATCAAATGAGGCAGGAAAAAGCTGGAAAGAAAATGGTGAGTGGGGACTGTTCAAAATTTGCATAATTTTAACGGTTTAGTCACAAGACTGAAAGCAATGATAATGGCAGGGCCCTACACTCGCGTTTTGGTGGGTTTTATTTTTGTTTGTACAAATCCATTGCACGACCTGGGAAGAATATTTGGAGTGGGGATCCAGACTATTTAGGACTCGTAGGCAATGTTGGACTTCAGTTATTTGTAGGTTGGGGTTTTTTCTTATCTTAGGATGGCCTGAAACGAGATTTCATGGTATTTTTAAAATACGACATGGCAATATTTTAGATGACAGTTTTTGTTATAACTAAGGGATGTTGTGGTTCTCAAACAAACACGTGCTAATTCACTCATGTTTGTATTTGACTGTTTTGTACACAGCTATTGTTTTTAGCATTGTTCATTTTCTCAAGGATTTGTTCAGGGTTTGTGTTTCTTGATTTAGAGGTTTGTCAAAATGCATTTCATTCCACACGTATATCAACGAGTCGTCCATTTTTACTTCACATTTACAAACTTTTGTTTCTACACAAATCCAGAAAGTATGCAACAAAATATTATAATTGATAAATTACATATTGCTTTCGTCAACAATTATATTTCAATCGCACATTTGGTTTATGTTTTGTGAGCTGATACAAATATTTAATTTTAAATGATTAATATCTTATATAATGATTAATTTATATAATGATTAATATCATCATTCTAATATTAACAAATCCCTGGGGGGAAATAACTGTCATGATTTCCTTAACATGCATGGTCCATATCATATATCTATGAATATAATATCAATATTGCTCCTATTGTATGACATTAATGGCAGTACTCTTGTTACAAACCAAAATATTCATCTATTCGTGTTGTGCTTAATGTGTACATCGAACTTGTCAGTGAATGGTCTTACCCTAGTCAAGTTACTGCACTCTCACTAAAATACAATGTAATCCAATGTTTTTTTTATTAAAATGACTGTCCTGTGTTTGCTGCCATAGTTAAAATGTTGCCGACTACCAGATACCTTTTAATGTGTGCAGTTACATATTAAATATATTTGTTCTGTATAACATACCAGTAGCTGTAGTCTATATTAAACGTGTTTCTGATCGTCCTG
This sequence comes from Gigantopelta aegis, assembly GCF_016097555.1. Classification (NCBI taxonomy): domain Eukaryota; kingdom Metazoa; phylum Mollusca; class Gastropoda; order Neomphalida; family Peltospiridae; genus Gigantopelta; species Gigantopelta aegis. The sequence continues at coordinate 33,684,235 of NC_054704.1, read as the reverse complement.
TATAGTGTTTTCGGACGTACGAAATTATTGGGAGATCAAATCCAGTTTGTTCTACTTACAAACATAGTAGGACGAACAGAAACACATTGAATGTACAGACACTGATATTCTAAACAAAGGTCTGTATTTAATGTGTACTTTTAGTTTTTACAGAAGTTTATTAGTCAAAAACATCTTAAAATGGCAGCAAAGTCGGAATAGTCCCTTTAAATTATAAACGCTATACTCATAAAATGCCTGATATAAAGGTATTTTGTTAGGCATTTAGGTGAACACATAATATTTTGTAAATTATATATATTGTTTACTACACAACTGCATTACTATATTGTGTATATATTATGCATATAGCTTTGCTGGCTTTACTGAATAAATGACGCGACTTGATCTCAGTATTACTCAATGTTGGGCCACCCTCAACTTGCAGTGTCTGTACATGTTGAAAAACCATTTCCCATGTACGTTCCACATATCTGTAATCACATTTACTGTTAGCTTTAAATTTACATAAAAATTATTTTTAAAAGCCTCAGTACTCAAAATAAACGAAATGAGAAAATGACCTCGGTACACAAAATAAAAATAAACGAAAGCCCAATTTGGGCTAAAGACTTTAAGTCCAAAATATTATTTTATTTCTCCTTTTTTTCTATTTGTCCCTCCTTCTTTACAAAAGCATTGTTATAATCATTTTATTAAATGGTGTGTATTGATTGCAGCCGCAAAATGGAGAGGTACAAAATGAAAAAAAATATATCGTCGTTCGGATGTGAACAGGTATCATGATTGTCGGACTTCTGCTCAGTTCTTTAATGCAATGCATGAAGAAATAAAATTAATGGAGCACGCTTTTTGTGTTGTGGAAAATAATATCTGTCTTCACACTGAAAAAAAATGTGGAAATGCTTCTGTATAAGTCTGCCTGTTTGTTCCATTCCACATATTGCCCATATATAATACGTTCAGTGCAGTTAGTGTGCCTGCTTGATTTGAAATACGTTCATCCGTTAATTCAGATTGATGTATTTTATACCAAACTTGACATCTGTTGATTCAAGTCTTTGTGCTTGCTTGGTATTGTTAGCGTAGTTCACTATTATATAATAAAATTCAAACAATACCTACTTGCTCTTAGGTAAAGTAAAGTTATATTTGTACGCTTTATTTTTCTGCTAAAATTACTGATTACGTTATATTATTAATATTTTTAAAACGTAGATTACGAGTGAGTACATATTTAACATTTACAGTCAATTCGGATTGTTACTAATATATTTTTTCTCACCTCACAGTTTACAATATGAGATAAAAAAAAATATACATCTACTTTTAATTATTTCTCTTTCGTTTTGTCTCATTCCTTTTTACTGTTTCTTTCACAGTTGTCGTTTGTTTTGTTTATATATATATATATATACATACTTTTGAGAAAACATTGAAGAACCGTACATCAACTAAAACATATTTTAATTTTCTTTCTAAATCGAACAATATTGCACCATCATTGTGTGTTTTTATGTATGCTCTACATATAAATTGTGCTTTAAGTATGCTCATCCTATGCAAATTTTCGTCAGGATTTTAACATTAATAACTTCATCACTGGTTTGATAGTATACCTTATTTTGATCATATACATAGTATTCCCATCTTAATGTGGAGAACAATAAATCTGACAATTAAAGTCTTTACTTCTTGTGAGGCAGAATTTGGTTGGCCATGTTGCCATGCATGCTGTTGCGAATTCTTTTCTCTCTAAATATCTCTTGGACTCTATTCAGAAAAAAACATTTGCAAAAATAGTATTTTCCAAATTGTTAGCATGTATGCATGCATTAATACGGAATATGGTATAGGTAATATTGACAAATGCTAGCATGTATGTTTATAGAATGTATGTTTATATCTGCATCAGTATTTGTCTTATTAACGTAAGTTGCAATCACGTGCCTTAACATGCCACGTACCGTAACATGTCACGTACGTTAACTGACACGTGCCATAACAAGTTACACGTACCTTAACATATGACATATCCTTTAAAACTATCACGTGTTTTCGCAACTGGCATGTGCCTTCTTAACAACTAGCACATACCTTAACATCCAAAACGTTTTAATAACTGGCACATATTTTAATATATCGCATGACTTAATTAATATCTGGCACATACCTTCTTAATAATTGCTGTTTTAACTCGACCATGTGAATGATGGATTTTTGTTGTGGGGTTGGGTTGTTGTTGTTTTTTTTTGTTGTTTTTTTTTGGGGGGAGAGTTTTTGGGGGGATTGGGGTTGGCTGCAAGACAGATTTGGTTTAAACCATATTCGTTATCATAATAAAAAAATAATAATGATACTGAATTGGTCAATAGGCATAAAACTATTTCAAGACGCATTTATGTTTGAACATATATCACTATTAAACCTACGAGGGTCAACTTACGTCGCCTCCTTACTTGAGACATAATCAGGCTTTGAAAATTCGGCCTATTAATTTTCTAACTGTATTTTTTGATCTTCGCTAACCAAATAATTGCTTTGTTTTATTTATTTTGTTCACTTACTTCACTAAATACTTACTTTAGTTAACTGTTGATATATTTGATTCATGGTGTCATATCATATACATATTAGCCAATGTTTTCAGGATGGAGTGTCGACAAATTTCGAATCTTCATTCGTTAATTCATTCATTCTTGTATACAACCAATTAGTCAGTGACTGTTACGAACATACAGTGATCTATATCAGAGTTCACAGATACAAAAGCAGACAATAACGGCTTCAATCAAAGCTACACTAGATACATGTTACTATCTCATGAATTAATCAAACAAAAATGTTACGTGAGCCCCAAAAGTGCATTTACTGGTGTTTCTACATACTATAATAATGGCACGTATTTGAACCTGTATTAGTTTAATTGCACTATCAACACTTCATTATCTAGTCTGTAATATATATTTATATATTTATATATATATATATATATATATATATATATATATATATATATATATATATATATATATATATATATATATATATATACACATACATACATACATACATACATACATAGGCCAGAAAGGATTTAATTATCCCCTGTGCTAGTGCGTTAATATCTATGTATGTAACAGTCAACCACGATATATATACAATATACACATATTCATACATCAATACATACATACATACATACATACATACATATATATATTTTTTTTTTTTTTTTTATATATAATTGTTTTTTTGTTTTGTTTTTTTTGCTGTTTGTTTTGTGGAGTGGGAGTTATATCATCACTAGATCTTGTCTAGATGTTTATGTCAGTATTGTAACATGATCATAAGAGTAACTGATATCTTCATTCGTTACGCTTTTCTATAAGTATTCGGGTTCTGGTTACAGTTCCTTGATGATTAACTAACACTCAATGTAGCTCAGATCAGTCGACTTGCTCCGTCCAATACTACTAATAAAGTAATTAAACATTCAAACACTTCAGCCAGGATCCAAATGTCCATGTCCTAAATCAATAATCACACGAAAGCACACAAGTACGGCTTCAATCAAAGCTACACTGGATACATCTTACTGTGTCATGAATGAATTAACAAAACGTGTTACGTGAGCTCCAAAAGTTCATTCACTGGTGTTTCTACATACTATAATAATGGCACGTATTTGAAGTTGTATTAGTTTAATTACACTATCAACACTTCATTATCTGGTTCTGTAAACGACTTGCTTCGTCCAATACTTTTAATAAAGTAATTAAACATTAAAAAAAACTTCAGCCAGGATCCTATGTTTCATGTCCTGAACCAATACTCCTAGTTTACTTTCCTGATAGAGGGAGTTCTGCTATAAATATAGCAAATGACAATTATTCGTGAGAGCAGTGACGACCTCATCAAAACATCTTTTTGACTGTTTTATACAGAGATATAATTTGGTTTACACAAAGAGCTTAAAACACCTTTTTACTTCAAAGCATATTGGACACTAATATATACATAATAATGTAGATATAGTATATTATATTATATTTTGCCGTTAATTTTACGATTTGGATTTGTTGTTGTTACGAAACTAACGATATTGTAGCTTTACATATTTCTTTATGATGTCATTACAGAGACACAGAAAGTTTGAGAACAGCAGCAGCAGCAACTCAAATACCCCACCCAGGAAGGGCAGCCCCTACAACAGCATCAGCAGCTCTAAGACCATGACCTACAACGAGTTTCTCACTAATGTAGCTACTGAGAAACCTCTCAAATCAAATGTAGAGAAATATGCAGAGAACACGCATGCGCAGTACAACGTGTATGTGCCTTGAATCTCCAAACCATAGCAGAGATGTTAAGAGGAAAGAGGTTTTTTTAACCACTATAAAGTGTTGCCGAATAATTAAAGCATATAGTTTGAAAGTTGGAATTAACTCTTTGTCTTTTTTGACAGTTCAAATTGCCTATAACGTATTTTTGGACAGTTGAAAGTTACACATTTTATATTAGTTGAAATTTCTTGGAAGCGCTGGCCGTAGTTGTGAACCACTGTAACGTATTTTCAACTAACAGTATTTTGTAATGTTGAAAGTACACATTACTTTAAAACAAAGTTTTACCAGTGTTATATTTTCAGTTAACATGGTAAACTGGACATTTGAAATTACCGTACATATATACTACAAAATAGTACATTGTACATTTGGCCTATTTAAATAATTTTAAAGTGCTGGTCACATTTGAAATTCTTAAAGGTGTTGGTCGCAGTTATAATGTGTGATCAACGGAGTATTTTCTAATATTGTGAAATGCACGTTGTATATATACTCTTAGATTACTTAAAATGCTTAAAGGCAATGCTTTCGAATTCGTTGTTAACCACTGTAACATGTAATGTAGAGTTTTGCATATTAGGAACTGCACGAGGGAATGGTCTTGTTTTTCTTAATCACTGTTGTATTTTTTCAATACAAATGACATATTACTTAATGGGTTTTTTTTAAAGGTGCTGAAAGTTAACATGACGTGTGATTTACAAGCAGACAGTTTGTAAATGAATGTGTTTGCAACCATGTTTATAGTACCGGTACACAGACGTTCTTATGTTGGTTATATGCATGCCAAATGTTAGCATATCAACTATTTACAATTTTAACATTGATGTGGAGGGCTTTTAATATATATGCATGCACATGCAGATTGCTTTATAATGGTGAATACTTAAATGTAAAACCGTGTCGACATTCATATTTCTCCTGTATATATAATGTGTCGTAAAATAATGTTTGTAGTAATTGCAAACTCATTTTTTTTTAATTATATTTATTATAATGCAGACCTGGGCCTAGTTTTACAAAACGTCGTAAGTCTAGTTTTGCACGTAATCGTAAATCTACGACTAAACCACAATTCTTATTACTATTATAGTTCAACAAATATAGTTGGAAGTACACATATTTCATTTTCTTTTGTCTTTAAAATATTCCAGCTTCCGTAATGATGTAATTTTCTGCGTAAAATGTATGCCAAACAGGTGTAAACGCACGACCGGTATAACTGCTAGTAGCAGACGTAAACTTACGATGTTTAGTGAATGGGCCCCCGCGTAACACATATGGTACATTAGCCCTGTTGTTGGGGGAAGGGGGTTGTTTTGTTTTGTGTGGGTTGTTTTGTTTTTTGCGGGGGGGGGGGGGGGGGTTTTTGATGTATTTTGGGGGGGTTGGGGGTTTCTCACTTAATGCTTTCTCCCTTGTGGTAATTTTTATTTGTGTGTTTTTTTGTCATAAATGTACCTGAACAAATATACGTATATGTATACATGTATATGTATTTTCGAAATATTGTGTACTTCTGTGTCTAAACTGAATCTCATACAAACGTTTAATATTTATTATATTATCACAAACATGTAAATTGTTTTACATATTTTATTGAATTACAAAATGTTCACGTATACATATTTTAATACAGCTTCTAATTTTAATTTTAAGTGAGCAAGACAAGTCATTGAATATTTATGACCGAACGAGGCAAGTCATTCAATATTCATGAGGAAGCATGCGGGACGTGCACATACTTCTTACATTGAAGTTATTAAAAAACTTTTTAATATAGATTTTATTCATATTTTTCCCCGTTAGTGGCTTATGAAAAACAAATTCAATATATTTTTGTATTTTCTTAGGTTATCCGTTTTCTGCTCTACACGTTTATATCATTAACACAATATGTATGTTTTGAAATCCATTTCAAATGTATGTCTCTGGCAAATATGTAACCCAGATCGTCCAGGCGTCACAATAAATACTCGTATATTATTTTATGTTTTTGTTTTATTTGAGTTCAAGCGGCCACGGGTGGGTTAAACTTACCGTATCAGGTATACATATATTCATACACTATATACAATTCTTCTTTATTACAAACACCGCTTGACAGCAGACTATTGGCGTACATCTCGGGGACGGGAACATGGGGAATGTCACCCATCTTCTTAAATTAGTGGCAATGACACTATCAATGAGCATAATCACCTCGTACCTCCAAACCCATTTAATTTCCATTTAATAGGAATCTATATGGGCACCAACTACGATCTGTTTCTTTGCTATTTTTAAAGCAGAACAAAGGAATTTGAGCAATAATTTTCATAACTTCGTTATATTGATGATCTTATTAAGTTTCAGACCTCGATCACAGAGACTCAAAGCTGTCTGAAACTGATACGATCATCAATATAACGAAGTTATCCAAACTAAGCTGTTTGACAAAAGGAATGATTTTGGCTTTCCAATCAATAACATAAGTGTACGACACAGGTGGGCAGAGTCAGCAACCTACCCTCTAGTGGTGGAATAAATCCTCAAATTCGGGCAAAATGTGCCAACCTGAGACATTTTTCCGCAAAGTGAGTTGTAATCCGAGTAAAAACGGGTAGTCATTCATTTGCAACCTTATATAGCTGTTTGGCAGTAATACTAATATCAATAAATAATGTATCGCAGATTCAGCCATGTTTGTTTAATTCGGGCAAAAACCAGCCTGTCATATACGCCTATAATTAATAATTAATTAATTGTACCTTTATATGAGCAATATTCACTCCACTGCATTTTTTGTATGTTTTTAACATACCACAACTTATAAAATAAATAACTACGGACATGATCATTGTGAATCTGATTGAAATCTGGTAGACCAGTTAACCATGTAGAAGAGCTGTTTCGTAAGGGTTAAAGTTTTTGTTTAACGACACCACTGGAGCACATTGATTAATTAATCATCGGCTATTGGATGTCAAACATTTGTTAATTCTAATATATAGTCATCGGAGAAAACCCACTACATATTTGCTAAGGCAGCAAGAGATTTTTATATGCACTTTCCCAGACAGGAAAGCACATACCACGGTCTTTCACCAGTTGTTTGAACTAGAAAAAAAATCCCAAACAGTTGCATGGAGCTACCGAGGTGATTCGATCCTGTGACGCAAGCATACTACGTAATTGGTCAGTTCTGTGGTTTTAGATGGGATAGTCTACTTAATCAAATAGTATTACAGAATTGTTTACAGTAATAAACCCTGTCTATTGATAATGTCCGTTGCGGGGCTACGTCAGCTCTTTCAAGTTTCAAAGTTTCATGTTTCAAGATACGTATACTGTTTGTGTCTAGATGGCGGCGACGCTATTATCAGATACTATATCAATTGCAATTGCCGAATTAACTAGGAAATTATATTTCAATGAAATCCATTCAAATTGGAGAACAAAGTTAAAGTTTGTTTTGTTTAACGACAATCTAATTAAAATTAGCTCCACTATTACATGTGGATCTAACACCAGCCAGTTGTTTAAATCGAAAAGTGATTTAAAAATAATTTGAAAACATTCCGAATTATCCTGAGGGTATACGATATGTTTCATGTGAATTATGAATGCCTTATTTAGACCAGTAGAACTAATTTTAATCGGATTGCTAACAACACTGCGTAGTCCCCAATGTCCAGGTAACATTTCGTCTGTAAATAATAATTTAAATATTGACCAATCACACTTCGCCTTTTATAACGTTATTTGGGAGCATACAAATTCTAAAAATATCGAGCGAGTCTATTTTAGTGGCCGCAGTACAGCGAACCATACCAATACGTACGGGGTGGGTTATCAGGCTTCAATTTTACATACAAAAATTATTTATTTATTTATAAATAAAACTCCCCTAAATCAGTCTTCAGTTTAACATTACAAATTATTTATTTTATAAAATAAAACATGTTTTACGGCATTCGTAATTCACACGAAACATGTCAATTCGGAATGTTTTCAAATTATTTTTAAATCACTGGCAGGATTCTGCAAGTAAGGTTTTGATTGGTGGACATGAGCTCCAACTGGCTGGTGTTAGATCCACATGTAATAGTGGAGCTAATTTTAATTAGATTGTGTTTAACGACAGCAATATAGAACACATTGATTAATTAGTTATGGATGTCAAACATTTCGTAATTCTGACATGTAGTCATCAGAGTAAACCAGCTACATTTGTTCTAATGCACCAAGAAGTTCTTTTATATGCACTTTCTCACAGACAGGAAAACCCATACCACGGCATTTGACCAGTTGTAGTACACTGGTTGGAACGAGAAAAAACCAGTCAGTATAATGGATCCACCGAGGTGGTTCGATCCTGCGACGTTAGCACCTGAAGCACGCACTCAACCGACTGCTAAATCCCGCCCCTTTTGGAGAACAAATTGTATTAAAAAGTCATTCATATAAATAATTTTACTATTTAAATCGGTAAAATAAATAAATAAATAAATAATAAATGAGTAGGTAATTAAGAAAAAGTATAAACACAAAAATAAAGATATCAATCAATCAATCAATCAATCAACCAATCAATCAATCAATCAATCAATCAATCAATTCATTCATTCATTCATTCTTTCAATCAATTAATCACTCAATCAATTAATTGATTACTCACGTATCACTTTTTTTTTTTTTATAATAATAGTTATAGTAATAATAATATAGCAATTATAATATTTAATTAAAAAAAATTAATAAAAAAATAAATAATAATACAAAATAAATTAATAAATAAATAAATAAAATAAAATAAATAAATAAATAAATGAAATAAATAAAATGTAGAAAAGAAGACGAGGAGTGAAGGAAAAAAATATTATAAGGCGCAACATTCGAAAAATGTATAGAGATGAATAAGTAAATAGATTAAACAGAAATAACAATTTTAAAAATCCATAATAATTAAGAAATGAAAAGGAAATGAAAAGAAAAAGAAAACAAACCACAATTTTAGATAAAATAGTAATAATAATTAAAAAACAACACCCAGTATTTTCACCGTAGATATAGCTATATAGTAAATACAATGTATAGTATATAATCACCGTTTGAACTGTTATACCACATACATATATGCATGTACACACATACATATACTTAACTCCAAAAGAAACGCGAATACGTAGATTGGAGGTTTTGAGTGCACTCATTGAAATACGTCCCAAAGTTCTTAAAATAATCGTTTCTATGAAAAACTTAAACAATTCGTAAAGATGAGATTTCATGTTATTGACATGTTAAAAATCGAGGTCGCATTGTCATTTGAAATGTCAAGGCCATGGCGCTTCTTCAATGGCGTCACATGCCACTCAAACATGTCCACTAATAGCGGGTGTGTCCGCCATTGCTGGCCATGACCGCCGCACACCTCCTACCCATGGAGAGGAAGAGGTTCCTGATGAAGGCCCTGGGCACGTTGTTGTAGGTGTCCACGACGGCCTGGCGGAGCTGCTGCTGTGTCACCACGGGAGCAGGGCGTTGGTTCATCATGCGCTGAACCTCGTCCCACAAGTGCTCGATGGGGTTCAGATCCGGGCTTAAAGCTGGCCAGTCCATTGTGATGGTGTTGTGCTGTGCCAGGAATGCCTGGGTGGCCCGTGCCGTGTGTGGCCTGGCGTTGTCGTGCTGGTAAACCATCTGACGGTGACCCGCGAAAAAAGGCACCACCACAGGCGTGAGCACTTCGTCGATGTAGCGCTGTGCTGTGACGCCCCTGCCGCGTCCTCGGCCGTTGTTGTCGAAGATGACAGGTTGTACACGACGTCCCCAGGATATGGCACCCCACAGCATGACGGAAGGCCCTCCCCAACGGTCCCTCTCCATAACACACGCATCTGTGAAGCGCTCACCTCGACGCCTCCACACCCTCATACGACCGTCGGCCCTATCTAAGCAGTAGCGGCTTTCGTCGGACAAGACGATGTTCTGCCACTGTCGGTTCCGCCACTGTCGATGCAGAACAGCCCAGTTGTGTCGTGCAAGGCGGTGTCGCTGTGTGAGACGTTGTCCAATGTACGGTCGACGACAGTTCAGATGGATGGCGATCAGACGACGTCGTACCGTGGTGTACGAAACGGGGCGGTTGTGGGTTCCCACTGTCTGCCGGGCTGTTGTGGTGGCTGGTACGAACCGATCACGCATGTGAGTTCGGACGATGTAACGGTCCTGGCGCTGTGACGTCACTCTGGGACGGCCGCTACGTGGACGGTCGACGACGTTGTTGTTCTGTAGAAATCGGTCTATGAGACGGTAGATTGTCGAGACATGGACACCGAAAGCACGTGCAACCTGCCTGGCATCCATTCCGGCCTCCAAATTCCCCAAAGCTCTATGTCTGGAATCAGCGTTAAGTCGTGGCATCGTTGTATCGCTACTCGTAAAATGAGTTGAACATTGCTGTCTGGCGTTTCTTTTATACCCAGGCCTGGTAGTGTTTCACGTGCAATTCGCATCTTTCATGATCCACCCGTTTTGCATTCCAGATCGATTTTGGTCGTCAATTTCAGCACGTGCGTGACGTCACACTGTACTCGTTTTTTTCATGCGTTATGTGGAATTGGATACGCTGACAAGATGGCTATTGGTCAACTTAATCGATTTGTACATAGTTTATTCAAATGTGGGTTTTTTAATATTTTAAAATTTTCGCGTTTCTTTTGGAGTTAAGTATACATACGTACGTACATACCCACACGCACATATACGTGTGTACATACATGCATACATAAATATATACATACATAAATACATATTCACATATATACACCTGTACTAATTTACTGTACATAGACCTGTTTGTGCTGCAATGCACTGGACATATAAAGACAAAATTATGAAAGCAAAATACTATGGATTGTTAGAAAATTATATATATTTATGGTTTATCAAACAAGTCATATTTTTTCTTCTGGCCATTCTTCACTGCAAACACACTATCATAAAAAAACCTAGTGTCAGTAACATGACATACATAACCATATCAAAGTGGTGTCTTTCAAACATTTAAAAGGTAAAACATAATATTTTTCTCATATAAAGCGATGAAATGTTAGACCCTTATTTGCATATTTGTTTGTGCCTTTGGAAGTGCAATTGTATTGTTCAAAATGTTGTATATAACCTGTATATAACCTTACTTACCATGTTTGTATTTACCAAGAGTTTTAATTTAAACGGCAGAAATGGTCTTTTAACAGCATTCATTGGCGATGCATAATATAAAACATTAGTTTTTATGTTATATTTTTGGGTGAAAGTTTCAAATTCAAAAAGGTTTCCTTGCTCATCAAGTAAGTCGTTAACGAAAATAATTCCTTTGTTAATAAAACTCCTATATAAAAATGGTTTATTATTTTTTAATATCTTCGTATAATACCAAATATTAAGTCCCAGGATATTTTCTGTGTTTTGTAACGTTTGGTTTTGTCGAACTAGTACCCAGCTGTATAAGGCATCTCTCCAAAACACATTTGTGATATATTCTTTTTTCATTGCAATAAAATAATCTCCATATATAGTGAGATATTTAGTGTTTAAACCAGTCATCATCATTTTCTGTCATGCTTAGTGGCATTTAGGGCAGAGACGAAGTTCCTCCACGCCGGTCTATCCCTTGCCAATCTCTCGATGGTACCCCAACTGTGTCCCGTCTCCTTCATCTCTATTTCCACTGTTCGGCGCCATGTTGTTTTCGGACGTCCTCTCTTTCCTTTCCTTTCAGGGGTTCAGCGCACTACAGTTTTGGTTATAGGTGTGTCTTCTTTTCGGAGCACGTGGCCAATCCACTTCCAGCGTCTTCTGGTGATGATGGTTCTCATGCTTTCCTGATTGGTCTCTTCCAGTACTTGCTCATTGGAGCTTTTTCTGGGCCAGAATATCGTTAGGATTCTCCGGAGACTGGTTGTGTGGAAGGAAGATAACCTAGACATGTCTTTCTCTGTCATACGCCAATACTCTGATCCATAGAGAATGGTGGTAAGTATGCAGCTCTGGTAGATTCTTAGCTTCGTAAGTGTGCTATATTGTGCCGATTTCCATACTGCCTTCATGCTTATGAAAACACCTCTGGCCTTATTTAATCTGCTGTGAATGTCCATGCTTGCACCTCCATCCTGGCTAATGACGCTACCAAAGTATGTGAAGGTAGTAGTACTTGTTTGTTCAGACTGCCCGACTTTCATTGCTGATGGACGTGGGATGCTCACAGTCATCACTTTTGTTTTCTTTTGGCTAATTTGTAGTCCAACCTTTTGGCTGAAAGTGTTGAGCCTTGTCGTCTTTTCTTGTATATGGCAATGAGAGTGCGACAAGAGAGCAATGTCATCTGCAAAATCAAGGTCCTCTAGAGTGGAGAAGAGCGTCCATCTGATACCTCTTGGTTGTCTTATGTTGTACGTCGTAGCACCCAGTTAATGATAATGTTGAAGAGGATGGCCGACATTACACACTTTGGTCAATGCTACATGTGAAATTAGAAGTTTCGAATGATATTAACAATCTCGATCGGAATCCCGTATGCTCTCAATATTCGCCATAGAATTTCCCTGTGTATGCTATCAAATGCCTTTTCAAAGTCAATAAAGTTGATATATAGCTGTCTTTGCCATTCTGAACACTGTTCGATGATTTTGCGAAGCGTAAACATTTGGTCTGTGCATCCGCATCCTCTACGGAATCCTGTTTGTTCTTTCCTGAGAGCATCATCAATAGCATATGTGATTCGTCGGACAATTATTTTGCATAGGATCTTACTTGGTACAGATAGAAGGGTAATTCCACGCCAGTTATCGCTTAATGCTCCTTTCTAGGGGATCCTGACTATCACATCTTTGTTCCACTCCTCTAGTATTCTACCTCCTTCCCATACTGTTGTGAAGACGTGTCAAGATGGAGGCTGCTGGTTCTGTGTCTGCTTTAAACAGTTCGGTATTCAGGTTGTCTTGGGCAGGGGCTTTACCGTTATTCAAGGACTTGGCGGAGGCGATGATTTCCTCTTTAGTAGGTATATCCACGTTGATGTCAAGGTCTTCTTGGGCATCCTGAATCAGTTTAAAACAGTAGTGGATTCAAATAGTGTAATCCACAGTACGTTTGTATGCTAATACCAGTCACTTGGAATATGTTGACGTAGCAAGGAATATATTGTACTGTCAGCATAGGACAACACTTCTATCCAACTAGGATGCCCTACAGGAGCACCCAGCACCTATCAAGCTGGAATATGGTTCACCGGTGGAAAGAATGAATAGAATGCATCTACTCCAGAGTGCCATGGATGGTCTTTCGATAAAGTCAGTCCTCAGTTCATATATGCAGTACCGACGGGAGTGTATTAAACTATGTATTTGTTATTGTGAGAAGTAAAACGTTCATTAAAAACTTCGTGCATCTTCACTAGTATATGGAATCAATAAAGCATTTTGTATGATATAAGCACTTATATATTGCAATTCTTAATAGAGTTGATATATGTCATGACTACATTTTATTTATCATGCATAAATTGATTGCCTTGCACTCTGTACTTAAAGAACAGCATGATATCAAATACAAAAAAACTGGCAAGACTCATACAAAAAACGTTGCAGCTTTACAGATACCAGTACTCTTTGTTTTGCCAGGATTCTTTGGATTACCAGTATTATTTGTATTACTTGGTGAATATCCACTGCACATTACACACCTGATTTATAATAGTTGTCAGCTCATCCTGGTGATGATGGTGATATTCCAACCACTTCAAAATGTTTATGTTAAAGATTTGTATGAGGGCTTTATATACCTCTGAGTCTTGTGTCACGATGAAACTAGCATACTAGAAACGATGACAGGGGTATATCGTGTGTGTTGTGTGCGTGCGTTCGTATGTGTGTGTGTCGTAATATTATAGGCTTGCATGTATGGGAGTGTTTGAAAGAAAGTTATTTACATACATAGTTAGATATCTCCAAAAATACACTTTTGACGAAAGTAACACTAGCATTTCTTGCGAGGATACAATCAGACACTAAATATCAGGATTCAACATATAAAAGCAATGTTTTTTAAATTAATTTGTATTAGTAACCAAGGCATTGTAGTATCTACAATCAGACAAGCTGCTACGGCTTAAGTGTAGTAAATCGTATTTCGTCCTCGCTAAGAAACAGCATTATTGACTTGGAGACATTCATACTGGGAGCGCTCTCTACTGTTAATTAACAAATGTTGTTTTTAAACTGTATTACAACATTTCCAACCTTAGTAAAGGCTTAAAATGTCAAACAACTAAACAGAATAAAGACTCTATCGGAACTAGATACAAAAACATCAAAATCGAGTTTGGTTTGACGTAAGAAGAAAGGTAAAAGTGTTTTGTAAATAACAAAAAGAAAAAATACTATACTTGTGTGCAATTTAGAAGACAATTGGTTCAAAAATAAATAACTTGTAGTAAATTCTATAGTATGAGAAAAGTGTTCCCTGTGGAAAGTACTATAGATTCCAATCTTTTTTCATCACAACCAGTTAGTCCAGGCAGTTATGTAAATTTGCTCTCTTTTTTTGTGTGTATGTGTGCTTAAGTCAGTAAAATGTATTTCTTGTTATTCTTAAGACTATCCAGAATTAGAAATCCACTGTTAGCATTTTTCAGTCATTTGATCATGGCAGTTATCTTGAAATTCAAAATGGCCATCATTTTCGGATCGTTTACATATATCTTCACTCTCAATTAACACAGAAACACAATTTGTGTGGCTATTTACATTTTTGAGGTCAATGAACTCGCTGATAACATTTTGATTAGTCATTTAGGCATGACAGCCATCTTGAAATTCAAACTGGCCGCCATTAATATATATATAATACTCTTCAAAAAAGTAGGGTAACCTGAAATATTAATGTTAATATCAACTATTAGACCGAACATACGTTTTAACCACAGACATCCTAGTAAAGAACGTTCAGGTCTGTTTATCAACAAACCGAAACACATTCCATAGTGTGCACGTGCATCACGCAGTTGCCCTCTACACGTGCGTGGGGTGTCATTCTCGATTTTGACAATTTCCAGGAAGGTTGATTACTCACTGAGGAACATTATTTCTGTCAATCTTTTTCATTCTGTTGATCATACAGTTGTTATTGTTTTGCTTTTAGGCATTTTTATTGTTTGAATTTGCGATTTACTGATAAGAAAACGTCAACTTTCAAATTTCACTTCCGACCCCAGTCGTCCTTCAATACCTTTGGTGGTCATAAAACCTACTGTAATACTGAACTACCGGTTGTAATGTTTGTCCAATTAATTCACTATTATCATATAAGCATTCCACACAGCTAATATACCTTACAATTTTGGCCATTGTAAATTCTTATTAGAGTTTCGTTACTTTTTTTAAGAGTGTATATATATATATATATATATATATATATATATATATATATATATATATATATATATATATATACATATATACATATATATATATATATACATATGTGTATATATATATATATATATATATATATATATATATATATATATATATATATATATATATATATATATATATACACATATATATATATATATATATATATATATATATATATATATATATATATATACATATACATATATATACATATATATATATATATATATATATATATATATATATATATATATATATATATATACGTATATATATACGTATACATATACATACACATACACATACACATACACATACACATACACATATACATACACATATACATACACATACACATACACATATATACATATATACATACATATACATACATATATATATATATATATCTTTACTCTCAGTTGACCCACAACGATTTATGTATCTCTTTACATTTATAAGCTTAGTGAATGAATTTCTAAAGAAGAAAATTGTTGTTTGGCCTAGGCAGCCATATTGAAATTCAAAATGGCCACCATTTTTATATATTTCAATATATCTCAACTCCCGGTTAACATAGAAACACAATATTTTTGTCTATGTGCATTTATGTCGTCATGAATTTATTGATGACATTTTTGTAGTCATCCAATCATGACAACTATCTTGAAATTCAAAATGGCCACCATTTTAATGTAGTTTTTCATATAAAATGAACAGCATTGAAAAGGCACCACCGGTTGATGATAACAATGGGAATGGGGCGTATATCAGCATTAAAAATATCAATGAATAAGTGCCGTACTACCTTATAAACCATGCATGACGACGAATAACTTCCAAAAACGATTACCTGAACACTCCATGAAACACCAAAACACAACATATTGCATGCACAGAATGAAAAACGTAAATTGAATGTGCAAATCGTGCTAATTGGGGCTGTAAAAGATGGTCTCTGAAAAGCCACTTTCATTTATGAAGTAGTCTTTGAGAAAACGTTAAACAGGTGATGGCAAGGTTGACAGCTGAGGAACGTGAACGTGCCTTAGGCATGCTTCAAGTCGGTATTTCGAGTGGAGTCATCGCACAGCGGTTTGTATTTCACCATTGGATTTCACCATTCAACAATCATTTGACTCCACAGGAGATACCAGCAGACAGGAACCACCAGGGACCGTCCACGTCCAGACCAACGACGTGTTACCACGACAAGATCGCCATATTGTTTGCCTTCATATTCGTGATCGAAGATTGTCAGCTGCCAGGACTGCACCAACTGTTCAAGGTCGACGAGGGGTTATCAAAGCAGACACTGTGCGTCGCCGTCTTCGCTCTGCTGGGCTGCGTGCTCAACAACCATATGTTGGACCTATCCTGACTGATCGCCATCCAAATGAGTGCCGACGTTTGGCAGGAAGGTATCGTCATTGGAGATTACAACGTTGGCATGGTGTGACGAATCCCGTTTCCATTTAAGGAATGATGATGGTCGGTTGCGGGTGTGGCGTAGGCGTGGAGAACGTTACCACAATGACTGCCTTGTCCAAACGGATCGATGGGGTGAAGGGAGTGTCATGGTGTGGGGCGGGATCAGTTATCATCACCGAACAGCACTCCATGTTTGCCGTGGCAGAATTAATGCCATTTACTACCGGGATAACGTCTTGCAAAATCACGTCATTCCCTTCTTTCATCAGCATCGGGATATGCACACATTTCGGCAAGACAACGTCCGAGCGCACACAGCATGTGTTACAACACTGTATCTAGCGAACAATAATGTCCCTTTGCTTGAATGGTCAGCACTGTCCCCTGATTTATTACCAATAGAGCATCTTTGGGATTACCTTAGTCAACGCATCTCACGTAGTCCACAAATGAATAATCTTAGAGAACTGAAAAATGCACTACGGTAAGAGTGGAATGCTATCCCCCAGAACTCTATTCGCAGACTTATCGGGTCGATGAAAAGACGTTGCATGGCTTGTGTTGCTGCAGATGGTGGTCATACGCGCTATTGACTTTCCATTGTGACACCACGTGTCTTTCATACATAGATGAATTAAAACTAATCAACGATTGTGCATCCTTTATTTGTTCGTTGTCATTATCAATCATCCATCTATTGCTGTTCACAACAAAAATATTTATTGCTCAGGTATTCTTTTCAAAATCCAAACATGCGTTTCCAATGCTGTTTCAGTATATCTTAACTCCTGGTTAAGGTAGAAGCACAATTATTTTTGTCTATGTACATTTCTAGGATCAATGAATTCAATGGTGGCATTGTTATAACCATCCTCCAGTCATGGCAACTATGTTGAAATTCAAAATGGCCACCAATTTAATCATTCTGCAAATAATTTAGATTTTAAACTATATGTAATAAAACTGAGGAATATACCAATTGTAAACTATAATCCACAATGGCACATTAGCAGGGTTTATCCTGCTCATGCCACACTAGCCAATTGCTAATATTTCTACAAAGTGGCTACAACATTTAGTATCTGGCAAATAAAATGTTGTTTAAAATGGTCACTTTTTAATAATTTCCAAACAAATACTACATGTCTGAAAATTGGCTAAATCTAACTTCTTTCCAGTGTGACCCCTGATTAGGCATCTACTTCATCTGTAATTGGATGCGTATCGCAGCAATCATCACCAGCTTCATGCGTTTAGAGTTCTGTACATTGCAGGTTGTATTCCTTACAGGTTCACCTACCTGAACACTTACTGACACCACAGGTGTATCTGATCAGTTCTATTACAGCCTCTGGTGCAGCTTACACTTTCAACAGCACTGGTATATATATTCTCCTCCTTGACCCAAACATGGGTCTAAATCTCTGGATGTTACATGGAATCTTGAGCTCAGATATTTGCTTGGAGATATGCTCTTTCGATATGCTGTTTCAAGGTCTCAGAGATATTTGGCAGTGTTTCCACATTTTGGTTTGGTGATGGCTTCTTGAACTTCTTTCATCTCAGAATAGCTGCATCAGTTTATAAATAACTATTGAGCTTAATACCATGTGGTGCTGTCCTCTTTGCAAGGTTCATCACTAATTCCAAGCTGGCTAAGAGCTTCAAGTGTAGCCGGTGGAGCTTTCCTGAATACATTCGATTACATTTTTACCAATACCACCATTTGTCCTGTTGTGTCACTTCCAGTTACTGCATGACATTCTGTTGAGGTTCTTTCTGAACCCAGTTCATTATCAAGTAGTTGCATGTTGATCTGGTTGCGATTTACCTCTGTACCTATAACAAGTCATGTATTGGGACCTGTGTGTGTGTAACCTTCTCAGGATGAGAACCCAACAGAAATTCACTTCTTGTCAGTCATTTGCTGCATGCACTGATTCACTATCAGATGGTTACATGGGTGTAAGATTTATCTTTAACATAGAGCGATATTAATTTATGAAAGATGACATTAGATATTTCCACTAACTAGGCAACAGATTTTCGAAGCTATCTTAGATATCATAAAACAATTGTAGGTCATGGCACCTGCCAAAGCCTACGTCGGTTTTACAATATCGTAGCGTTTAGAAAATATGGGCCCAGGTCATGGGGATAACTTGTATGTTGAGGATGATCATCCTATCAATGACATCAATTAGATATACAAATGATCATCAGATAATACATCTGGCAGATAAAGTTACTGACTGATGTAAAATGCTAGTTACAGTCACAAACACAATAAAATATGTTCTGTGAAATGTACCAAAATACCATCTAACTACAGGTGTCGGTACACAAGAAGAAGCAGACATGCTCATGATTCCTCATACTCGTGAAGTAATCGGGCCAGGCAATGAGGTGGATTTCTACATCAAAGACACTGACTGTTGGCTTTTCATCATCAGGTTACACGAATAATTATATGTAAATCACAATCAGATTAACCTGAAACCATCATATAACAAACTATGTCCAGATATAGACTCGGATTACCAGACTTTCATGCTGTAACTGGATGATGGACATTAATAAAGATAATTCAATGTATTTACGAAAGCTCCAGAGATAAGTAACACTGAAGCCAGTTTGGAATCGGTGATGAATCATACAAAGAGGTCGGTAAAAATGTGAAGAAATTTACTGCATGGAACCATGCACAAGGATCATTTCTACAACTGATACAGCTACTGAGATGGAAGAAGTTAAAAAAAAACATCATCAAACCAAAGTGTGGAAACGTCGCCAACTACCTCTGGAGTATCAAGATTCCATGCTACACAGGGCACAATATTTCACGCGAACCGCCGTTCTGTTCGCGTGTCGGTTACGCAAAATTAAATTTATGCGAACCGCAAATTGGTTACGTCATGACCTGTAAACGTTCAGAAATTAAAACTTGCAAACTTCACGATTACAGGACGTTTATTCACGCAGACATACTCCTAGTATTCCGACAAATGTTTTAGACTGATTTTTAAATACTTGATGCGCAGCAAACCAGTAACAACGTTATATTGCAACAGTTGTAACTTGCGACCAGTCTAAACTTTTAAAAAAGTTCTAAAGAAATGTGCTCGGACTGCTTGGGACGGCTAAATTATCTGCTGCTATTTTATCGCTAAAGGAATATATGTAGATATAATATTGGATTGGCTATAATTTTGCATATGTTAAAAACAGTTTTAACTTAAACAGGAATCCAAAAGTGTCACATCGCATAATGAGCTTTAAAAAACAAACATTTAGAACGTCACTGTAGTATAGAAGTACCATCGATAAAGTGAAAGTAGCATAGCCACTGCAAAATGAAAAAAAAAAAAAAATCCCTCCAAATGATTATGTATCTATTTCAAATGCGTAGCGCCCATTACACAGAGTACGCATGTGCGTAATGCAAAAACATAATCCGGGAATAGGTCGAGGCTGTCTGTAATTGTTCTATAAAATATCCTCTTAAAATTGACTCGAAAAAGCTCAGAATGCATCTACAGCGAGTTTCAAAATGTTCACAGGGGGAGGCCTCCTGAATCCCCCGACTCGAGCACGCCTTTGGTGTGCGTAATGCTAAACAAAAATGTCTGGTTACGCCCCTGTATTTTGTTTCAATACTGGGGCTGATATTCAGTTCTTTTATAATATTGTTAACTTTAGCAAGCATTAAAGAATTTGTTTTTGGTAAAATGTTTTATTTTGTATTTGTTTTTATTTTATGTTTGAGCTAAAAACAATGTATTTAAAATATAATTTCAACGTAAATTTGGAGTAACCAATCAGGTAACCCACGGGTTAAGCAAATATAATTCACGTAACCGAACAATTGGTTACCTAGGTAAAAACCACGTGAACCGACTTCCGGTTACCTCAGATTTTGAAATATTGTCCCCTGCTACATCTGGAAATTCTTGAGCCATGCAGACTTGGTTGGGTCAAGGGGTTTGGTACATTTGTGACAGTGCAAATCTAGGGAGGGACTGACTGCTAGACCGCATAAACAGTGAACATACATGATATCTCTGGTAGCTGCATTCTTCAGATGTTTATTATTTTCAGTCATTCACAAGCCCATGCAAAAAACACCGCATAGGCGAAATATTCATGGAATTATCTCTTTAATACAAAGTGGCATAATTTCGTTATTTATGATCGTATCACAGTCAAATTTGACAATGCTCTTGCTATGGACTGACGGCAGTGGGGGCGTTTTCATCACCAAACAGCGTCGCACGAGGGCGCTTAAGTCAGTACCTTGTGTGGCCACCAGCAGCAGCAATCACTGCGCGACATCTCATTGGCATAGACTGAATAAGTTTCTGAATCCGGGCACGTGGAATCCTAGCCCATTCTTCCTGCAGTGCATGTGATAGTTGCGGAAGCGTCTGAGGCTCCGGGTCACGCTGGCGTACACGTCTGTCCAGTTCGTCCCATAGATGTTCAGTGGGGTTGAGATCTGGCGATCTTGATGGCCATGGCAGCACATTAATGTTCTCATTCTGTAGGAAATCCATTGTTACACGTGCCGTATGCGGCCTGGCATTGTCCTGCTGAAAGAGTTCTCGCTGTCGATCCAAAATGGGAAGCATGTGACGGCGAAGAATTTCATCCCGGTAGCATACAGCTGTCAGGTTGCCTTGTACGAAGACAAATTCACTTCTGTCAATGCATGAGATGTCTTCCCACATCATGACACTCCCTCCATCGAATCTGTCAACTTGGGCAATGCATTTGTTGACAAAACGTTCATTACGGCATCTGTAAACACGTTGTCGTCCATTACGTCGCTGTAGAAGGAAACGTGACTGGTCGCTGAACCGTACTCGTCGCCAGTTTCTCAAGTTCCACCCCTGTACATTCGTGCACCAGCGAACACGTAAATGTTAATGTTGACGTCGCAGGATGGGGCCAACATATGGTCTCCTAGCCCGTAAACCAGCTTCTCGAAGTCGGTTCTGAATGGTTTGTGCAGACACCCTTCTCAAACCAGGTATGCGTCCAGCAGTGTTCGTTGCTGTGGCAGTTCGGTGACGCAAGTGCAGAACCCGGATGTAGCGATTTTGTGCTGCAGTTGTTATGCAAGGTCTTCCACTTCTGGGCCGGTCTTCAGCTGATTGAAACTGCTGGTATCTGTCCCAGAGACGTGGAATGGTGCTCTGATGGACGTTCATGTGGCATGTGACTGCTGACTGCGATTCACGTAACTGGAGGAGGCCTATTGCAATGTTTCGATTCGGCAGGCTTAGTCTTGGCATCTTGTAACGCGTCTACGTCGAAATGGAAATGAGGCATCATGGCGAGCATTGCAGCTTTAAATACCCATCACTACCCCGATCTTTTCCCCGAGTTTCACGTGCATTCGCCAAAATCTGACCATTTCACGCAGATTTCCTACAATTGTCGCACAACGTGCGTTAAATTTGTTTTAGGGTGCATTTGGGCATGCTGTTCCATTCCAGGAACATTAACAAACATGGTAATTTACAAACCGTGTACAAAAAAACTATATTTTGTAAACTCAAACACTTTTCTTCTTTCCCTATCACCTATGCGTTTCTTTTTTGACAGAGTATATGATTTAGTTGAAAACATCCCTTGAATTCTACTTTGTTTAGATATGCAGTCTTTCTTATCACTCACTCAGTATAGTATTTTTGCATGGCTTACTGTAGACTCATGCAGTAGTGCCTTTTTGTTGTCATTCCTGAAAAGCAGCAAGTTTTATCTTAGGGTTTCTAGAAAAGAAAAAAAATCCACTAGCCATGGGATTAGTCAGTTAAAACATTTACTAGCCATGATTAAAAATTCACTAGCCCTACTTTACTTTAAGTTAATACAGTTTTACTAAATAAGATATGTTACCTAGAGAGGGAGATGGAGCTTAAAAACATTGGGGGTTGTGGTTGTGGTTGGGTCAGGATATTCATATTTACAAAATAGACATAACTGCAACATTCGACCTTTTTTTTCACTAGCCATTGGGTATGGTAATAGTAGTTATTTACTAGCCGAGCACTCAATATCACTAGCCATGGGAGTGGGGCTACCATAATCTAGAAGCCCTGTAGACTTAGATTTACCTTCCAATAGACAGGACAATACATGTCATGGCCTTTGATGTCTCAACCACTGGTTGGGATGGGGTATTGATCCTGCAACAAATCACACCTCATGTAAGCTCCCCACAACTGAGCTAGATCCTGCATTTTTGACACATCGCATTGTTAGCTGATTATTGTTAGGTTCAGTAACTGCTTCAGGTGAAATGGGTCACAAAATAAATCATCAAAGGTGACACACACACACACACACACACACACACACACATCCAAAGTCAGGCCACCGATCTTATCGGAGGTTGGACTCGGGATGGGCGTGTTTGGGGCCCTGGTGGTATACGAACACTTAAACTAGTTATCTATCTATCTAACAAAGGTGGACTTGTCATGTTTACTTCAGTCACAACCTTACCCTTATCAAAGATCTGTCTAAGGGACCATTCAAATATTATGTAATGTTCAAGGGGGTGGGTGGGTGTATGTCCAAACGTTATGTACTGTTACAGGGGGTGGGTTGGCGTATTTAACAGCATTACCTAACACACATTTTTAAAAACTTTTATTGCTAAATTCTATTCTTTCTTCTTCTTTTTTCTTTTTTCATAAATGTCATGGCAACAATGTTTAACATATGTCGTTATAGCTACATACAATAAAGATTATAAATCAAGTTGAAATGCATATCTGAGCTTTCCCAAATTGCAGAATGGTACATTAACGTATTACACCAATCGCATAACTTATTTGTGAATGGAGGGGTGTCTCACAACATTACGTAATATTGGGGGGGGGGGGGTGTGTGCATGGTCTACCATTATAGAGCATTACGGGAGGGAAGGTGTCTAATTTTGACAAACATAGCATTACATAACTGAAGGTGAATATAAAAGATCTTTTGCTGCTTTTTGATCGCAGTAGTCAATCTGGGTTTACTCCTAAGTAGTAATTATTTACCGGTAGACTAATTTAGTGTTGAAATAACCTCGTCATTCCTTTCTTTGCCTATTTTTGTTGTAAATATCCTGCATTTACACAAATATATATATATGACACAAAATATAATTTTAAAAACATTTTATATATATGTATCAGTAATGTATACGTCATAATGTTTAAAGGAGGAAGGAAATGTTTTATTTAACGACGCACTCAACACATTTTATTTACAGTTATATGGCGTCGGACATATGGTTAAGGACCACACAGATATTGAGAGAGGAAACCCGCTGTCGCCACTTCATGAGCTACTCTTTTCGATTAGCAGCAAGGGATCTTTTATATGCACCATTCCACAGGATAGTATATACCACAGTCTTTGTTACACCAGTTGTGGAGCACTGGCTGGAATGAGAAATAGCCTAATGGGTCCACTGACAGGGATCGATCCTAATGTTTAGTTTTTTCCTAATTTTATTAGTTCTAAACCATAGGTTTTTTTTAATACCGTACCACTCAATCTGTTCATTATATTTCCAAATAGATGACTAAACCTGTACATCATAATTAGTCTGTAAAGTAATCTGTAAAATATACATCCAGTATGGAAGTTACAATAGCTAAAGAAATTTGTAACTTGCCATCTCGTATTTTGGCAAGCCTGAATACTGATTCCGGTGTCGTGTACTACAATAATTATTTCATGGTCTTGAATTTCTGTGTCTCCATCAGTTGAACTCTTGCTATAGATTTCCTTTATCTTGGTTGGATAGTTCATTAATAGCCATAAATTTTGTCTTAATAGCATGTCAAGGTTCCCCTCTGGATGTAGAAAAACCTATAAATGTGATTCAGAAATATGCACAAGGGATGCATCAAGGATAATGAAATAAGTAGCACACAATGGGGAATTTTACACCAAATTCAATGGAAATTTTAAGAGCTCTTTAATGGTATTCTGTCAACTTTTCCCAGTTTTATGTAATTAGAATGCAGAGTTAAAATTGTAATTTGGATGGGCAGTTAAAATTGACACTCTGCAGTGTATCATAGCACTTCAGCTTCTAAATTTAAACTTGTTTTTTTCCTCTTTTTTTTTTTTTTTTACCAATGTCTATTCTCTTAACAGATATACGAACATTAAACTGTAATTTCATACAGATGATTTGTGTCAAATATTTATATTACTGTCTGCATATTTAAGTATTTAGTAGATGACACTTCGCGTACAGAAAACTGGTTACTCATGTTGACACTAAAATCAAACATCCACACTCTTATTACTAGTCCCCTACCAGTCCAGCAAAGGTGACTGTAGGTTTCTTCTCCATCCTGTCTGTCTGTCTGTCTGTCTGTCTGTCTGTCTCTCCATCATTCTGTCACATATATAATTTTCAGGGCGTGTTTTCCACAATGACTCAAGATATTAATCTGAAATTTGGTAAAGTATAGTTTTATCAAGTACTGTTACAGATCAAGTTTGAATTTCATGGCAATTTACCCATTTTTGACTGAGTTATGACCTTTGAAGTTAGGAGATACAAAAAATTGTTTTCCAGACTTTTTTCATAATGTCTCAATATATTTAGCTGAAAATTTGTGTATAGCTTTATCATGTATTGTTACAGATCAAGTTTGAATTTCATAGTGATGTGCCCATTTTTGGTAGATTTATGGTCCTTGAATCGAGGCAATGCGAAAATGTGTTGTGCCCAGTATTACACATGTATTGTTTTAGCAGTACTTTCAGAATGCTTGTTCAAAAACTCAGAAGAGAGAATTGCACTTGAAGAGACTGGCTGTCCTGAATGTGTTTCTATTGTAACATGTTATAACATGTTTAAAATTAATAGAGCCATTTTAATGAAGAAAAATACATATTAATTAGATTTGTTATCTATTTTATAGTGAAACCTCTCAAGACCATACCCTCTATAAACCGGAATTTCCTCAAAACCGGATGTTTTACAGAGTTCCTTTATAAAAACCAGTACAGAACTGTACCTCTCTAAACTGGATCCCTCTAAATACAGGACATTTTTATTGGACCCAAGGGTGTCCGGTTTAGAGGGGTTTCACTGTATATATTTCTAAGCCTCTTGAGAATTAAAAATTAAGGTGGGCGGAATTTAGAATATGAATTTAGTAGTTAGGTCAAAGACCTAAAGCCAAAATTAGCTCATTCATACAATTCATGTCTGGACAAAAATGTAAGTCCAAAGAACAAAATTAGAGTGCTTGACCGAAAGGGTTTTAAGGTGATTTGAGCAATTTAGATGGGCTGCCAAAATAAAGTGCGTTGGACTGTTTATAAAAAAATAAAAAAATAAAAAATAAAAAATTGAATGCCGGCCAAAATATTTTAAGTTCAACTAAGCCCTTGGAACGGTTGGGGATGAGATGAAGTGCTTGGCGTTGAACTGTGGCACCAGTTTCCTCCACCAGTGGGCTAGCAAGGTCTTGGCTAGCTCGACATAATGGGCGCTGGCGATGATCTTCAGTACTCTGTGGATGGTGTAGTTGTCCATGTCTTCAAAGAGTATTCCCTGTCTGTAGGATCATCTCGGTGCGACGTCACCACAAGTCCAAACTTCCCGTCTCGTAGTTCCATGGCGTGGATGGCACACTCAACTCCGTCAGGAAACTTCTTAAAGTTGCCCTCAAGAATGCCTCCCAGCAGTGAGCTGGTGTCTGAGGTGTCCCTGACCAAGTATCGAGCATACTGGCCCTTGATCTTGGAGATGGCTAGGCTCCAGGCGGCATCCCTGCCCTGGGCAGTCGCGGAAGGCCGGGCCTTGGCTGGCTGGCTGGTCACTACTCGGTGGGGTGACAGCCTTCCACTTCGCAACAGCGCCATCCATAGGGGTCTTGGCAGAGCCCCCCAGGGGTGGGGGACTCAACGCCGACTGCCTCGAAGGGGTTGGAACGGGAGACGCACGCTTTGGAGTCTCGCAGATCGCTGTGTCCAACTGCGGCGTCGACTGGTCCACTGGCTCAGTCTGTTCAGATGTGTCTGCGTCGGCTGGCAATGGTTCCTCGGGTCCCGGGGGTGGGGGCGGCAACGCAGACAGGACCGCCGCTGGCGGTTCAGCCATCAGTTTAGGTCCCCCCTGAGCCGTCCTGGTGCAGGTTTCCTCTTCCTCCTTCCTCTTCATCATGTTCATTACCGCATCACCATATACCAAAGTCACGGTTGCCAGTAAGCCAATGTAAGCGACGTGGTACTCCAACAAAGAGCCGTAGCTTGCAATAAGTCCCCCCAGGTGTGGGGGGGGGGAGCAACTCAGAGAGCAGAGCGACATGTCTTTCCTCATCGAAGGCATAGCTCGGAGTCCCTTGACTAAGAATAGTTTGTTAAAACTGGGACAGTAGTATTTTTCACCTCTTAAGTTGAATTCTGTTTACTCCATTACTCCACACAGCTAGCTTGCCAATTACAGACATCACCTTTAAAGGGGAGCTATCACTCTCGCTTCCCATTACACCTTCTGGGGGCCCAAGAGTAGGTCAAGGAGAGTAATTTTTATCTCCCTAGCATTGTAATTTATATGATATCAATATGGTGATATCATAAATGGCTCCCCATAATCTAAGTTAGGGGAGCAATTAATTACTCACCTAAAAAAAAAGGTTCACATCAAGGTCTACAATTAAAATGATTTTTGGACTAAAAACTCATAATTATTTTTCTCCAGCCAGTGCACCATGACTGGCATATCAAAGGCCGTGGTATGTGCTGTCATGTCTATTGGATGGTGCATATATAAGATCCCTTGCTGCTACTCGAAAAGAGTAGCCCATGAAGTGGCAACAGCAGATTTCCTCTCAATATCTGTGTGGTCCTTAACCATATGTCAGACGCCATATAACCGTAAATAAAATGTGTTGAGTGTGTCATTAAATAAAACATTTCTTTCTTTCTTTCTTAATTATTTTTCATAATGGGGGAGATAAACAGAAAGGAAAGGCTGAACTTATCATTTTAATTTGAATACCACTTTGACTGAAAGCACAGTTCCAGAAATAGAACATTACATAATGTATGGTCTTTGCCAGCTTTGATATACCAATCATATTATTACCAATTACACCTCCAACACTTAGCTACAGCTACTGTTAGGCACAGATGATGGAAGGAAGAAATGCCTTAATGACTCCTTCAACACTCTGACATATTGTTAAAGAAAGAAATGGTTTATTTAACAACACACTCAACATTTTATTTACAGTTACTAGTATATGGCATCTGATATATTGTTAAAGAAGGAAATGGTTTATTTAACAATGCACTCAACATTTTATTTACAGTTACTAGTATATGGCAAATGACATATTGTTATGGAAGGAAATGGTTATTTAACGATGCACTCAACACATTTTATTTACAGTTATATGGCGTCGGGCATATGGTTAAGGATCACACAATTGTGGAGCACTGGCTGGACTGAGAAATAGTCCAATGGGTCCACCAATGGGGATCGATCCTAAACCGACTGCACATCAAGCAAACACTTTACCACTGGGCTATGTCCCTCCCCACAATAAGTTGATTGCAAAACAACCAGGAATCAATGGATGGTCAGCTTTTCTAAAAATGGAGTGCAATTTTTAAAAAGGCACCTATAGTATTCCAGTATCCACTAACAATTTTTGAAAGGCACCTATAGTATATTCCAGTATCCACTAACATGCATAACACACATTTTTTTATTTCAACTTTTTTTTCGTGCTTATATCCAGTTAAGGTGCAAGCACACTGTCCTGGGCACACACCTCAGGTATCTGGTCTGTCTGTCCATGACAGTGAGTTAGTTGTTAGTTGTTAGTAGTTAGTGAGAGAGAAGTCAGTGTAGTCTTAAACCTACCCACTGAGTTGTTAAAACTCGTTCTGGGTGGGAGCTGGTACCGGGCTGCGAATCTACTAGCTACCAGCCTTCTGTCCAATAGCTTAACCACAACACCATTGAGGTCGGTATAACACACAAACAATCATCCCAAAATACACCAAGCCAACCACAATACATGTATTATACACCATCACCACCATCACTACCACCACCACTACTTAATTAAAAAAAAAATACATTGAAGTTACATTTATCCCTTGGATGTGCACTATACACCTTACCTCATATTAGTATGACATGCATGAAATCTGTGTGAATAGGATCAGTGAAACACTTCTTATGTAATACAATATTTATTGGATATTTGTTATCAAAACTTACATCACAAGATATATATTTTCACCAATAAATATACCCAATATAGCTTTTTACAGTTTACAGGCCTTGGTAGTGCATTGGTCAGGCCATCGGTATATACTAATAGAATCTAACACCATTGTGAGGTGTAGATAAGGCAATTCCAACCCAAGGAACAAAATGGTTTTATGTGAGGACCGAGGTTTACAGAGACCCTTACAAAAAAAAAATGTGTCTGAAGGGTTGGAATTTCCTTATCTTCACCTCACAACAGTGATTGATTCTTTTTCTTGCCCATTTAATTACAGTAACAAAACATTAATAGTAACAAAACATTAATTTTGTAAGCTACGGTTTGTTTACTGTAGAATGATTCATAAACATTTCACCTACAAACTCATTTAATCATACGCAGAAAAATATAGTCCACATAACAATAATATAAAAATGTAACAACTTGGCAATAAATATAAAGTTAGGCTATTTCTCACTGCAGCCAGTGCACCACGACTGGTACATCAAAGGTCGTGGTACATGTATGTGCTATCCTGTCTATTCGATGGTGCATATAAAAGATCCCTTGCTGCTAATCGAAAAGAGTAGCCCATGAAGAGGTGACAGTGGATTTCCTCTCTTAATATCTGTGTGGTCCTTAACCATATGTCTGATGCGTTGAGTATATCATTAAATAAAATATTTCCTTCCTTCCGTCAACTTATTGTGGTTTATTTTGTGCCATGCTGAGCTTATTTGTAGAGAAAAAGAATGTATTTAACATCATACATGTATGATACAGACTCTGAGCAGAAATCCTATATTGTAAATAATATAGGCTAGTCTTTCATATTGGCAGCAAGGCGTATATTATGCAAGACCACACATACCACAGCATTTGATTACACCGGTTGTGGAGCATACAGGTTGGAATTGAAAATAACCCAATGGGTCTGTCAAGTGAAGATTCTCTCTATGACTGTGTCAGAATTACCACATGTTTGACGTCCATCAACCAGTAATTAATAAATCAATGTTACTCTAGTGGTGGTGTTAAACAAAACAGACTTTAAAACCATTACAATGTGGACTAGAAAGTTCTAGTGACATCACTATAAAGCATTTATGCCGCATGGGTGGGACATAGCCTAGTGGTAAAGCATTCGCTTGATGCACAGTCGGTCTAGGATCAATCCCCGTTGGTGGACCCATTGGGCTATTTCTCGTTTCAGCCAGTGCTCCACAACTGGTGTAACAAAGGCTGTGTACTATCCTGTCTGTGGAATGGTGCATATAAAAGATCCCTTGCTGCTAATCGAAAAGAGTAGTCCTCTCTCAGTATCTGTGTGGTCCTTAACCATGTGTCTGATGCCATAGAACCATAAATAAAATGTGTTGAGTGCATCATTAAATAAAAACTTCCCTGCTTATGCTGCATTGTCCTACAATGGTACAAACATTCTGAATATGATATAACAAAAAGGTAAATGGTTTCAAAATATAACAAAATGTAAATTAATTATTCATGAACTGAAATTTCTGAGGAGATGTTGGGGTGTGTTTTTTTCAAAAGTCATTCGTGACTTTGCAGCTATTGTAATATATTTCCAGCTAACAGGGTTTTTTTTTAACAATCTATCAAAATGACAGTAATTACATTTTCTTGCATAGAATGTCTGGACCTCCAATTTGTGTTTCTGGACATCTTAATGTTTGTAACAACTCAAACTGACTTTTGGCTCCTAATTTTATTTTATTTTATTCATTTATTCATTCATTTATTCATGCATTACCATAACACTCAATAGGTGGTGTGAATTTTTGTGCTGGAGTGTCGGTAAATGGTCTTCATTTCATTCATTCGTTCGTTCGTTCGTTCTTTCGTTCATTCATTCTTTCTTTCATTCATTCAGTCAGTCAGTCAGTCAGTGATTCATTCATTCATTCATTCATTCATTCATTTATTTATTCATTCATTCAGTCAGTCAGTCAGTCATATTCATTCATTCACTCACCCACTCACTCACTCACTCACTCACTCACTTACTTACATGTGTATTTACTTACTTTCATGTGTACTTACTTACTTGCATGTGTACTTACTTACTTACATGTGTACTTACTTACATGTGTACTTACTTTCTTACATGTATACTTACTGACTTACTTACATGTGTACTTACTTACTTACATGTGTACTTACTTACTTACATGTATACTTACTGACTTACTTACATGTGTACTTACTTACTTGCATGTGTACTTACTTACTTACTTACTTACATGTGTACTTACTGAAACTTACTTACATGTGTACTTACTTACTTACATGTGTACTTACTTACTTACATGTATACTTACTGACTTACTTACATGTGTACTTACTTACTTGCATGTGTACTTACTTACTTACTTACTTACTTACATGTGTACTTACTTACTTACTTACATGTATACTTACTGACTTACTTACATGTGTACTTACTTGCATGTGTACTTACTTACATGTGTACTTACTTACTTACTTACATGTGTACTTACTTACTTACTTACATGTGTACTTACTTACATGTATACTTACTGACTTACTTACATGTGTACTTACTTACTTACATGTGTACTTACTTACTTACATGTATACTTACTGACTTACTTACTTACATGTATACTTACTGACTTACTTACATGTGTACTTACTTACTTGCATGTGTACTTACTTACTTACATGTATACTTACTTACTTACATGTGTACTTACTTACTTACTTACTTACATGTGTACTTACTTACATGTGTACTTACTTACTTACATGTATACTTACTTACTTGCATGTGTACTTACTTACTTACATGTGTACTTACTTACTTACATACATGTGTACTTACTTACTTACTTACATGTGTACTTACTTACTTACATGTGTACTTACTTACTTACTTACATGTGTACTTACTTACTTACTTACTTACATGTGTACTTACTTATTTACTTACATGTGTACTTACTTACTTACATGTGTACTTACTTACATGTGTACTTACTTTCTTACATGTATACTTACTTACTTACATGTATACTTACTGACTTACTTACATGTGTACTTACTTACTTACATGTGTACTTACTTACTTACATGTATACTTACTGACTTACTTACATGTGTACTTACTTACTTGCATGTGTACTTACTTACTTACTTACATGTGTACTTACTTACTTACATGTATACTTACTTACTTACATGTGTACTTACTTACTTGCATGTGTACTTACTTACTTACATGTGTACTTACTTACTTACATGTGTACTTAATTACTTACATGTATACTTACTTACTTACATGTATACTTACTTACTTACTTACATGTGTACTTACTTACTTACTTACATGTGTACTTACTTATTTACTTGCTTACTTACATACTTACTTACTTACTTACCTTTTAAAATATTTGAGGGGAGGAGATTGTGGGGTATTTTTGGTTATACACAAAAAGATGGCTGTAAAATCCAGTTATTATATAGACATAACAACTAATATACCATGAATATAGAAACTGACATTCTAAGGAAATGTAATTAATATGTAATTTTAATCATTAAAAATAATTATTAATCATAAACATGTTACAATGACCATAAAGACAAACATATACCTTTAATATATATATATATATGGCTTTCCTGTTACAAAACAACTAGGTTGTGTTGCATTAATTTATTAGACGTACACTTTTCATTTGTCATTCTTATCACCATGGAAACCATATGTATAAAAATTAATATATGTGTATGTAATGTGTAGGGTGTTGGGTTGGGGTTTTTTAACATGTCAGTTGATTATTCAGTATCTGAAATCACAGATATTTTGATTGTGATATCACGTACCATGAACATTATCTGACCATCACTAACCACTGTATGTGTTACTGATGATATTGATTGTTAAGCATATTACCTTTGATTAATGCACAGCAATTACTAGAAAAAAGCTTGCAGGGAAAACAACTTGTTTATATAGATGACCAGGCTGTGTAAAATGATAGTAACTGTGCGACGGAGTGACATGGAACTGACAAAGATCGGATGTTCTGGTGTTAAACTGCTCCGCTTTTCTATTCCAACCCTATAATCAAGCATTGATGTAGTGGGACGTCATCTGCTTAAATACACTTTGTTTTGATGGATGATGCATTCCCGCCCAGGGCATTCAGATCGTTCATGTGTAATTAAATGTATATTTGCAGAAGTGTCCAGGGTTCAGCAAGGTCTGTGTTATACACAGTGGTCCTGGTCGGCATCGACAGATGTATGCAATGTCTGGGGTAAGTGAATATAAAGCCAAGGTTTTTTTCTGGTTTTTGTTTTTGTTTTTTTTGTTTTAATTGAGCTCGTAGTCTGCAGTATTGGTTTAATGGAGATGAGGTAGTGATGAAATGTTTCTATTTTGTTTGATATCTTTTTTCTTTCTTTTTTTTTTTTTTTTTTTTTTTTTTTTTAACTTATATTGTTGTTTATTTGTTACCACATTGTGTAATTTGTTTTAAAGCCTGCATGGTGAGGTTTGGTAATGGGTGAAAGTGATATTTTATATATTGTGCTTTCTTTGTATTGTTATTTTAAATTTTAAGTGGACATTAAAGATTCAGCTGCATAGATATTGTGAAATATTTAGTAATTGATGATTATGGGTTGTGCAAGTCTTTGCTGCTAATCGAAAAAGAGTAGTTCATGAAGTGGCAATATCTGTGTGGTTCTTAACCATATATCTCATGCCATATAATCGTAATAACCATAAATAAAATGTGTTAAGTGTGTTGTTAAATTAAACATTTCCTTCCTTCAGATGGGAAGGCCTTTGAATCCATCAAGTGTTGTCTGTCCAATAATAACACTTTTGGCATGCACTCTACCTCTGATAAGCATCTCTGTCAAAATACATCAAGGTGGAATATAGCTCAGTGGAACAGTGCTTATCTAAGGTGTATTAATTGTCCTTTCACCCATCACCATAACACCAAAGGTTGTGGTATGTACTGTTCTGTCTTGGAAATTGTATATAAAGGATCCTTTGCTTCTTTTTATGGTAGGAGTAGTCTGTGTGGTAGCAGCTGGTTTTCACTGGGATGTGTGTTGTTGCAGGATCAGTCCCCCACCCACCCACCCACCCCCTATCCCAACCAGTGCCCCATGACTGGTACATCAAAGGCCATGATATGTACTGTCCTGTCTATGGGAAGGTTCATTTAAAATATCTCTTGTTGCTTTTCATAGTCAAGTGGCTTAATGAAATTATCTATACCTGGCAGATCAAATCACCAAATTTTGCATCACGTACCCTTTAGGTCAACCAATTAATTTTAACCTAGGAGCCCTCTCGAAATTTGTTTGATATTCACATAAAACACTAAAATCCAATATGGCCGACACTGGTGACTAATGATTACATTCTTGAGTTCTAAGAGTTGAAAGAAGGTTAGTTTTGTTGCAGAATGTATTATTTGGGGTCACTGTGGGTGTTATTGGACATATAATACTAGAATACTTAATTATTATCAATACCGTTTTTATTCCAATAAATTCCACTTTCCATTACACACACAACCATTTATACATGAATAAGATCATTATCATCCAATGAGTCACCCTGTTCCAATATCCATCCATCGTTTGCCAGTGAAGAAGATATTCTAATTAATCACCAGGACATTTATCAGAATAAATGTGGTATGGTGTTTGAAAAGAACATGCAACAAATATTGGCATTGTAATTTGTATTTGCTGATGCTAAGTGGTGAACTGTTGAGATTTGCTTAGCTGTGTGATCATTTATAACAGACAGTAACATGTAATAAACTATCTGTGAGCTTGGGATTTCTCAGGAATTAAAGACAAAGATTCTGAGACCTTAATTGGGGGGGGGGGGGACGTAGCCCAGTCATAAAGCACTTGCTTGATGCGCAGTTGGTTTGGGATCGATCCCGTCAGTTGGCCCATTGGGCTATTTCTCGTTCCATTCAGTGCACCACAACTGGTACATCAAAGGCCGTGGTATGTGCTATCCTGTCTGTGGGATATTGCATATAAAAAAAATCCCTTGCTGCTAATGTAAAAATGTAGCGGGTTTCCTCTCTAAGACTATATATATATGTCAAAATGACCAAATGTTTGACATCCAATAGCCGATGATATATAAATCAATGTGCTCTAGTGGTGTCGATAAACAAAACAAACTTCTTCTTCTTCCTTAATTGGGACTATGCAAATGTCTGTGGTACTGTGTTTGAATGTTGATTATCAAAATCCCAGCTCTATACACTGCATGTGAAGGATATTGAAGCAGGCCGTTCTCTGTTGGTGGACGTTTATCATTGTCTGGTTTTCCACATTCACTGACAACTGGAACTCAGGGGACTGCTTTGGTCATATATGTATTTACCTTTGTTTGACACCAATAGCTGATGTATTCATTCATTGATCCTGTGGTAAATCACTCACTTGATGCGCGGTCAGTCTGGGATCGATCCCCGTCGGTGGGCCCATTGGGTTATTTCTCACTCCAGCCAATGCATCATGACTGGTACATCAAAGGCTGTGGTATGTGCTGTCCTGTCTATGGGATAATGCATATAAAAGATCCCTTGCTGCTAATCAAAAAGAGTAGCCCATGAAGTGGTGTAAGCAGGTTTCCTCTCTCAATATTTGGTTGGTCCTTAACCATATGTCCGATGCCATATAACCGTAAATAAAATGTGTTGAGTGTGTCATTAAATAAACCATTTCCTTCATTCATTCATTCATTCATCCATTCTTTGATCTAACAAAATAATTAAATTCAATGGTTTTTCATTAACCAAACCTTTCATAATCATCTATTTTCTGTATTTGTGTCTATCAACAGAATACATTTGTGTGGACATGGAAAAGACCCATTGACATACTCCTGAACCTCATGTTTGATGGGATGAATTGATGGCTTCAAATCCTTGATGTGGACATATATTCCAACTGAACTTGTAACATATCCCAAGGCAAATCATAGCAATGTCTATTATCCCTGATAAAGATTAGAATGAATGTTTAGTATCTTTGATCAGGTCCACATACATCAGGTTTGGACTCTTCTGTTGCATTTCAATGTGGACATACATTCATATTGAACTTGTTACATATCCCAAGGCAAATCATAACAATGTCTATTACATTATGTATTCCTGATAAAGATAAGAATGAATGTTTAGTATCTATGATCAGGTCGACATACATCAGTTTTGGACTTTTTTGTTGCATTTCGTTTTTCTAGGATACTTCAGATTCTTTGTCCTTGTAACCATCGTACAGTGGGAAAAACCTGCACTGAAGGTAGCCATGTCGAGGGATGTGTGTTGCCTTTGTCCTTGTAACCATCGTACAGTGGGAAAAACCTGCACTGAAGGTAGCCATGTCGAGGGATGTGTGTTGCCTTTGTCCTTGTAACCATCGTACAGTAGGAAAAACCTGCACTGAAGGTAGCCATGTCGAGGGATGTGTGTTGCCTTTGTCCTTGTAACCATCGTACAGTGGGAAAAACCTGCACTGAAGGTAGCCATGTCGAGGGATGTGTGTTGCCTTTGTCCTTGTAACCATCGTACAGTAGAAAAAACCTGCACTGAAGGTAGCCATGTCGAGGGATGTGTGTTGCCTTTGTCCTTGTAACCATCGTACAGTAGAAAAAACCTGCACTGAAGGTAGCTATGTCGAGGGATGTGTGTTGCCTTTGACATACAATCAACAATACCATCTCAGCTTATGCGAGGGATGCAGTCAAGTCAGAAAGTTCTATCTGTTAGACTTATGGGAAGGAAGGAAATGTTTTATTTAACAATGCACTCAACACATTTTATTTACAGTTATATGGCATCAGACATATGGTTAAGGATGACACAGATATAGAGAGGAAACCCACTGTCAACACTTCATGGGCTACTCTTTTTGATTAGCACCAAAGGATCTTTTATATGCACTATTCCACAGACAGGATAACACATACCATGGCCTTTGATATACCAGTCGTGGTGAACTGGCTGGAGCAAGAAATAGCCCAATGGGCCCACCGACGTGGATCGAACCCCAGACCGACCGCGCATCAAGCGAATGCTTTACCACTGGGCTACGTCCTGCTCCTAGACTTATGGGGTGCCCATCTGAGTATGCAGTCCACCAAATATAACCATATGCACTGAATTGCTAAACGTCACTGACTACTTCCACTATACAGACATTAACAGAGCAGTCTGAGGCTGATAAACAGGGACGTACCCTCCGGGGTGCAGGGAGGGGGCAGTTGACCTCCGGGGTGCAGGGAGGGGGCAGTTGACCTCCTGAGAATCTCACATTTTTTTCTTTCTTTTTTTACTTCGAGAAATAGCATACACATCTCAGGGTTTAATTTGTATAGTGTTTCATTTTTTTTATCAAAAGTAGTGTCCCCACTTTCTTTCTTTTAATAAACCAGTACATCATACCGAATCGATCATGAGCTCCCTCCTAAAGATGCTGCTGGTGAGCTATTTTTTAAGTCATATTTATTGTAGCCAGCATGCATAAAGGTTTATTTTTGTCATTGTAACTGCAGGTATGCCATGTGGTGTATGGAACGAAATGCTAATGTACACATACAGTAAGTGCAGTTCAATTGACAGTCTTCAGCCATTGGATTCCTCAGAAATCCTATATTATGATCATTTAATGATGATGACGTTCATTACCAGATGTCACAAAATGTAAATGTTCATTTGGGAAACATTACAATAGAAAATGACCACTGACTGTTTTGCTTATCAACATTAATATATTTCCATGGTAATTAAAAGCACTGTTGATTTTTCTGCACTGTGAGTTCAGTATAAGGTACAGCACATCTGTTGTAGATTAGTATAAATGTAAACATACCTGAATGCTGTCCTGATGTGCGGATTGTACATGTATTTCCTTTGTTAATTATTGTCCAAAAAAATCTATAGTTTGGGATGACTATTGCTGCAGATGCTATGTTGGTGCAATTATCAAGGATTCATGAAGGTAATAGCTGTTTGTTTGTTTGTGCTGCTGTGTCATTAAACATTCATTCATTCATTCATTCATTCATTCATTCATTCATTTGTCTATCCTTTTAGTGTCTGTCTGTCTCTCTATCTCTCACTATCTATCTCTTTCTTCCTTTCTTTCCAGTTCAGTCAGTAAAAACGCTCACCTGAAGTGCTTGCATCATAGGATCAAACCACTTCAGTCAATCCATTCTCCAATTGGGTTTTTTTCCCCACCCCTACCAATGCTCCATGACTGATATATTAAAGGTCATGGTATGTGCTGACCTGTCTGTGGGAAAGTGCATATGAAAGATCCCTTACCATTTATGGAAAAAAGTGGTAGATATGTGTCAAAAATTACCGAAATGTTCGACATCCAACAGCCAATAATTAATAAATCAGTTGATGTTCTGTAGTGGTGTGTTAAACAAAACCAACTTTAACTTTCTTTCTTTCATTGCTGTTTGTATTATCTTTTAATTGTTTGGATGTATGGAATCTGTCTCTTTATCTCAACTAACTTCACATTTCCATACATTTGGAGTGAGTCTCATGCATTTGTAACAAACATCACACTTTCACGCAACATTACTATAATCTCACATTTTTTCTAAAAATAAAAATATTTTATAATCATAGCTTATATTTTAGAGCTGAATGTAATTATATGCTGATTAAGCAGGTCTCTGAATTTGTTACTTATTAATAATAATACAGCATATTGAACCTACCCTTGGTTCAATACCAACAATCACTCATGGGTGCTACCGATGACCGACTTGT
Source organism: Gigantopelta aegis (assembly GCF_016097555.1). Lineage (NCBI taxonomy): Eukaryota > Metazoa > Mollusca > Gastropoda > Neomphalida > Peltospiridae > Gigantopelta > Gigantopelta aegis. The sequence goes on along the minus strand of NC_054704.1, from coordinate 33,644,909 downwards.
ATGGTTTAACATTAACCATATTAATTAGTAAAACTTGCACTCGCTCAATTTTTTTTGTTGTTGTTGAAATTTCCATTTTGGACTTAAACAAACAACAACAAAAAACTTCGCCCTGGACCCAACCAAGAGCCTGCAGTCCCTGGACCCTGATTTCTAATTTTCTCACACCTAAGAATTGCCACAGGTTGACAGCTCTGAATTTTCCATAGCTAATTATGCACTCTTACAGAACTTTTGTCTTTTAAATTACTACCTTCCTAATGAAAAATTGCAGATGAAAAAAAACTTTGCTAAATAGAATGTTCTTGCTGTGTACTTTGGTCATGAGTTTTGGTACACATACATGTAATTATGTATATAAAGAGAATACTTCATCAGTGGCCATTAGATACCATTTATCTCAGAACAAGTTTCTTCAAAACATATCTAGCAAGAAAAAGCAAGTTGGATACATTTTTAAACATTGAGTTGTAAGGCAAATGGTATCTAATGGTATCTAAAACCTATTTACTGTACTTGCACTTGAGTCAACTCATATTCACAGGTAGCAATTAGAGATGAAAGTTTTCCAGATCTATCCAGAATTCCAGGTTTTTAAATCATCTGTATATTGTTTGTGAGGGTTTTGTTGTTTGCTCAAAATATTTCACATTCTCTGTACAAAAAGAAAGAAAGAAATGTTTTATTTAATGATGCACTCAACACATTTTATCCACGGATATATGGCATTAGACATATGGTTAAGGACCACACAGATTTTGAGAGGAACCCGCTGTTGCCACTTCATGGGCTACTCTTTCCGATTAGCAGCAAGGGAACTTTTATTTGTGCTTCCCACAGGCAGGATAGCACAAACCATGGCCTTTGTTGAACCAGTTATGGATCACTGGTCGGTGCAAGTGGTTTACACCTACCCACTGAGCCTTGCGGAGCACTCACTCAGGGTTTGGTGTCGGTATCTGGATTAAAAATCCCATGCCTCGACTGGGATCTGAACCCAGTACCTACCAGCCTGTTGACCAATGGCCTAACCATGACGCCACCGAGGCCGGTCTCTCTGTACAAAACATAACATATGATTTTGTTTGATACTTTGCATATATTCTGAATGGAGACCACCATTTTGGACTATTGTGCAATTCTAATCCTATAGGGCCAATCTCAGTACCCAACTACCAATACATTAAAATTTCCACATTGTTGTTTTTTGTTGTGGGTTGTTTTTTGTTTTGTTTTGTTTTGTTTTGTTGGGTTTTTTGTTGTTGTATTTTTGGGTGTGTGTGTGTGTGGGGGGGGTAACCCATTTTCATCTTTGAGCAATCAATTTCCAAACTTTCAATAGTGTTAATAGCTTTGAAATCTAGGTAATTTCCATGAAGTATCTAATCAAATGTCTTGAAATTGTTCTCCATCATATGTCCTGTCACAAATCTCACCGGATGTTGTTTTCTAGTGGGTGTGAAAAACAAAGAATTTTAATTAAACATTAACCTGACTTGATGCTATGCTGACATGGTCAGATGGCCAGAGACCCAGGTGTCTGGATGGAAAGTGTCTGTCACGTGAGTCAACTATATATGTTAAGTCTACTGGAGCATAAAGTGTGCCACCTGATCATTATCTCTGTATCTATAATATAAAACACAAGGCCGTTTTAACAGCCATTGGACTATAGGTTGGTAGGTACAGGATTCGCAGCCCAGTACCGGCTCCAACCCAGAGCGAGTTTTTAAGGGCTCAATGGGTAGGTGTACGGCCACTATACTCTCTTCTCTCTCAGTAACTAACAACTAACCCACTGTCCTGGACAGACAGCCCAGATAGCTGAAGTGTGTGCCCAGGACAGCATGTTTGAACCTTAATTGGATATAAGCATGAAAATAAGTTGAAAATGGAAAAAAAAACAGTTTCCCATCGTTCTGACTGATGCTCCTCTTTTGATTTGTACTGCCGACTGCCTTCTTTGTACTTACCCGATGCCACACTTTGCAAGCATTTTTTTGTTTTGTGTGCTCAAGTCTAGTCGACTACCATACACACATTGTGGTAAAAATTGTGTACAAAGATTAATTACATAAATACAATCTGAGACTGGCCTCAGTGGTGTTGTTGCCACAGGACATAAGGCTGGTAGGTACTGGGTTCTCAGCCCAGTACCGCCTCCCACCCAGAGTGAGTTTTAATGACTCAGTGGGTAGGTGTAAGACCAATACACCGACTTCTCTCTCACTAACAGCTAATCACTAACCCACTGTCCTGGACAGACAGCCCAGATAGCTGAGTTGTGTGTTCAGGACAGTGTGCTTGAACCTTAATTGGATATAAGCACAAAAATGACTTGAAATGAATGAAATACAATCTCAATGGACCCCACTATCTTTGTCAGTTAAAATTGCAGACCATAGTTTTAACACATGAAAATGGACACTAAGTTTGCTTAATCTACAAAACTGTAACACATTTGGATAAAAGAGTTTGTTGTGTTTAACATCACCACTAGAGCATTGATTTATTTAATCATTACCTATTGGATGTCAAACATATGGTCATTTTGACACAGTCATAGAGAGGAAACCAACTACATTTTTCCATTAGTAGCAAGGGATTTTTTATATGCACCATCCCACAGACAGGATAGCATATACCACGGCCTTTGATATACCAGTCGTGGTGCATTGGTTGGAACAACAAATAGCCCAATGGGCTCGCCGATGGGGATCGATCCTAGACCGACCATGCATTTGGATAAAGTTATAATAGAATGAAACAAGTCTGTGACAATGATATAGGGAAATACCCTTAAAAATAGACTAGAGCTCATCTCTGTCACCATTACTTATTTTTAAAAATATGAAAACCACATTTTGTGGTATCAGAAACACCTGTTCACTGCCTATGTTCTGGGGGCAATAAATCTTTAAAAAAAAAAAATAATAATCAAAACCACCAAGATGATTAGAAACACTTCGTTTGTATCAAAATGGATAATCTAAGTAATAAGATCTAAAACATGTCTGATCTAAAACTGCTCTAATAGTGTAAAATATGCCATAGTGTTTAAAAACTAGATTTTGTCACTTTAAAACAGAAGTGTAGGTATACACGGTGGCCTTGTATATAGCTTCAACTAATGAGTCCTGGCTATGGGAGAAAGATCAGTAAAGGCTACCACAACCCATCTAAACTTTTCCACGACACGCATAGGTTACATCTAGTTTAATATAAAATTAATACCACATGACTAGCCATACAATTTATCTTACAAGTTGTTTCAAAACACATCTAAGAAGAAAACGTTAGTTGGGTATAATTTTAAACAATCAGTTGTAAGAGAAATGGTATCGAACAGATACAAATGTTTTCTTACATATCTTCATGAACGACAACTTGCTTACAGTGCTGGCAAGGTTAACAAATATATCACAGAGCAATCAATGTTGGTAGTGCTAATTTCATTGGCTGATGTGGCTTTCAGTCTTCACCATGAACAATATCAAGGCAAGCTGAGGATTTACTCTTCTGAAATAGTGTTAGGCAATTGATTACATGAAGACTGAACTAAAAAATATTTGAAATTGTATCGCAGAGCTGTCAGTTTAGATGCACTAAGCTTTCCTAAAACTTTTTAGGTCAAAAGTAATAATTTTTATAATATTTTATGTTTTGCAACTTACAGACATCTTAAATTTAGTAGAAAATTGTAGTAATGTAACTACTGTTATTTGCTATCCTTTCTGTTTAATTAATAACATGTAACCATTGTTGTGTGTTCGGTTAATCACCGAAAAAGCAATTGCACAAAGGTTTTTCAGAACAGTATGTCTCTTTAAATTTAGCATTGACTATGACATATTATTAGCATTTTTTATGGCCTCTCTAAATTCACATTAATTTTATAAATGTATGTTCGCTAACATTTCCTGATTTATGGTATCTATCCTGGATAGATAACCTCGATGGCTGAGATGTGTTGCCATGACAGTGAGATTGAACCTTAATTAGAAAAATACATTGGCTATTGGGTGAACCATAATTGGAAATAAGCATAAACATATTTACCAGTAATGGCCTTTAAAGGGACAATCCTGAGTTTACAACCATTGTAATATGTTTCCTACCAATAGAGCCTTTTCGATGACATAACATACAAATTAAATACATTTTCTTATTTAAATAATCAGGGTCTGCATTTACAAGGTGTTTGTTGTTGTCCTAATGCTTGTAGGAGCCCAATAATTTCATACGTATGAAAAAATATATATCATAAATTAAATTCAAAACTGAGTGCTACAAACATTAGTATACGACCGCAAACACATTCGATATACAGACGCTGGTATTCTAAACAAGAAAATGTATTTAGTATGAAATAGTAGTTGCCAACAAGGCTCTGTTATCACAAATATCCTACAATGGCCGCAAACTCACGACAGTCCCTTTAAAACATTAAATTTATGTCGTGGATTTTTTTTAATGAAATGTATATAATTGAGATAAAACATTTCTTACTAACTACATACATTTATCAATACATGTACATACACAGTTTTTTTTAAACCAAATGATTGATATACAAATCCAATCAATGTTTTTGTCATTTTATCCCTCAGTGTTTTTAATTTCCAATTGTAATGGAAGCTATTAACAAGTTGTACAGGATTGAACAGATGGCCATTATCAACATACATTTATCTGTGACTTATCAGACGTATCTTAATTACTACATAAAATGATGTATCTCGTGGGAGTTTATTTCCAATTAAGACAGACTACATGAGGAAATTGAACAAGTGCAGTAAATGGATTCACCTCAACTGTTATGACTATGGGCAGTGTCCCGAGAGTTATATACGAGTATATAAATGTATATATATATGGGGCATGGCATGTCTGAAACCATTTTAGGTTAAACAAATTGACACTAAAATGAAATCAGGTCATCGTTAGAAATATGTTAGTTTGCTGTCGTCTGACATTCTCAGCACTATGGTGAGTTGGTATTTTCTTTTTAAAACGAAACAAATTAAAATGTTATGATGATTTTACAGTTTTAAGCTGTAATATTTATAGTAAACAATTTTATTTTAAATACTGGGTTATTATTTATATTTTTAAATAATTTTGGATAAAGTATGGGATAAATATTTCTTTTAAACATACACAATTCATTTTAGTGTGTACTATATGTTTGGAAGAAGCATAAAATAAAATATATTTTTTTATTTTTATTATTATTTATTTTTTTTTTTTTATTTATTTTTTGTGGGAAAAACTAGAATTGACTTTATTTTGCTTGTTTCAGAGACACATAGTTTATATAGTAATGTGTGGTGACCCCAGAACTCATCTAGTAGGGAGGGCAGGAGGGACAGTTGTTCAAGAAGAATATGAACAGGTACTCCTTTTGTTCAGAAGTCCCCTGTCTAGCTGAAGAAGGGTGTTTATAATAATTCATGTGTACCCCCACCCCACCCCACTAGTTATTTTAGAATAGGTATGACCCTGGAGCTTATTTCACTAAACATCGTAAGTTTACGTCTGCAACTAGCAGTTATACCGGACATTCATTTACATGTGTTTGACATCTATTTCACACTTCAAATTACATCATTACAGAAAATGGAGCATTCTAAAATGAAAATGAAATATGTGTACTTTTAACTATATTTGTTGTACTATAATAGTAATCAGAACTGTAGTTTAGTCGTAGGTTTACGTTTACATGCAAAACTAAGCTTACGATGTTTTGTGAAATTGGGCCCAGAACTGAGAATATAATGCATTGAACATGGCCTAAATAACCATCACAATTGATTTATTAAAAATTGGCTATTGGATGTCAAACATTTACTGATTCTGACGTATAGTTCTAGAGAAAACACGTTATATTTTTCCTTTGGACAGGACAGTACATACCATGTCCTTTGATATACCCGTGATATAGCACTGGTTGATATGTATAAAACATGTCAATATTGTAATCGGCAGGAGGTGACTAAAGCACAAATGCAGACTGGATCATGTAGTTTATATGCTCCAAGATTAAAACTTCCCTTATACAGTCACTTTAAGAGTTAGATGTCCCGTGATATAGTAATAGGGTTATTACAAGTCACGCTGTATGATCACGTCTTTATGTACTGGTAGGCTATATACATTGTACTTTAATGCAGCGAGCTAGTCTGCATGCCCAAGGGAGACAGTTTACTTGTAATCTGTAATAGCTAGCTTGCAAATGGGTCATCCTTGAAGTTAGTGGAAAATGGACTTCATAAATATATGATAATGAACTATTTGTAGCTATGATAATTGTACAAGGAAAATGAAAACAAAAATATTTATAAGTGCATATAGGTGCACATTAGTAATTAGTGATGTCCATCTGTCCATGCAGAAAATGCCTCCAGGGAAAATAGCCACCTTCCAATAATAGTTGTTATATTTATTGGTTTTTATTTGTGTTGTGTTGTGTTGTGTTGTTTTGTGTTGTATTATTATATTGTATTGTATTGTAAAAATTATTGTTTTAGATTGTATAATATTTTATTGTATTGTATTTATATTTATTATATTTACATTTACATTTACAATTTACATTTATATTTATATTTATATTTATATTTTAGATTGCTTACAGTATAATTATTATTGCAGGGAGTGAAGAGTGAGCGGTGGTGTGGAATACAGCAGTGTACATGAACTGGTCTGCTTTACGTCTGCCATGGTCTCCTGTGATTGGATAGACAATGACCAATGACATTGTAGAACAGAATGGGAGCTTGGGTAGCAAGCAAAACACCTTTCCAAACATTACAGGTGTGTACATTTGAGATATACTTAATAAAATGTTTAATATGTATGTTTTGTATGTTTGTCTGTCTATCCATCTATACCACATATGGGGTGGGACGTAACCCAGTGAGAAAGCGCTGACTTGATGCGCAGTCGGTCTAGGATCAATCCCCATCAATGGACCCATTGGGCTATTTCTCGTTCCAGCCAGTGCTCCACAACTGGAATAACAAAGGCCGTGGTATGTACTATCCTGTCTGTGGGATGGTGCATATGAAAGATCCCTTGCTGCTAATTGGAAAGAGTAGCCCATGAAGTGGTGACAGCGGGTTTCCTCTCTTAATATCTGTGTGGTCCTTAACCATATGTCTGACGCCATATAACCGTAAATAAAATGTGTTGAGTGCCTCGTTAAATAAAACATTTTTTCTATCCTACATATAGTTTTTCTGACCTTTTTTCACAATGCCTCAAGATATTCAACTCAAATCTTATATATACTATTACAGATCGAGTTTGACTTTCATAGCAATTTACCCATTTTTCACAGGGTTATGGTGCTTGAACTTAGGAGATATGAAAATTTGCTGGGCATGGAAGGGGACATGTATTGCTTTAGCAGTACTCCCAGAATCAACCCTCTACGTTAACTTCTCCATCTAGGAGCCAGATGGCGCCTACTGGTATTTTTGATATAGATAATATGAAATGTTTTAGTTGCCAAAGGAAAACATTGTCACATATGTGACCAAAATGGTCACAGTGTAGAGGGCTGATAAATAGAGGATATTTCATGTTTTTGTCAAATATGATTTATATTTCATGTTTTTGTCAAATATGATTTATATTTCATCTCGTGAAGTTTTAATCATATCTCACAAGTTGTGCTTGCATGACGAGTGTGATATGATTGCAAACTTCACGAGATGAGATATAAATCATGTTTGACAAAAAAAGTAAAAAATCTATTTATTATATAACTTTTGACAATTTATCTTTATTTTTAAAATGCCAGCAGCAAAATAGTTCCGGCTTTCTTACAGTGTAGATAACACTTTCTAAAGTGACGATAACACATTACAGAGTGAAATAGTGAAATTTTCACTCTAAAATGTGTTATCATCACTGAGTGACTGATAACACTTTTATTTCACTGATATTTAAGATATTTCTCTAAATGATATATAATAAATATAGAATATCATGTTACCGGTACTATAATTTGATATCGTGGTTATTTGGCAAGGTTTAGATAATGGTGTAGCAGGCGAGTTTCAGCAAGCCCGTTACACTGTTATCGAACCGAGCCAAATAACCACGATATCAAAATGTAGTAACCTGATAGGTTTTTTTATCATGCAACCCCTTTCAAGTTATATTTTTGTAATATGTTTCAATCAAAAGAGGTATAGAAACTATTAGTTTTATGGTGTTGAAACTAATATCGGAAGTTGATAAATGCAGGTGCCTAAGAGTATCTTGGGAATGGCATAACAAGCCAAAATCTTTGTACCTTTTTCTATGAAAATAAATACAAGTTTATTTGTGACCTGAAGATCTACATTATTGGCTGCTAGTGACTGTGATGTCAGACACAGTTCCAGTGTCATCATTCTTTGCAAGAAGCTGCTGGCTTTTTTAATTCAAACTCTTCAATTCAAAATGCTGGCTAGTTTCAAATGGGAGCGAATAATGGAGAATGAATAATAAGAGGCAATTTGATGTTACAGGAAATGTAAAAGCTATATTTGTTCATACAGTTCAACAATTATTGCTGAAAATGGATGTTTGAAAAAATGAGGCAACAACCTACCTGAAAATTCAGCAAACATCCTTCATGCACACAACTCATTTCCTAGTAACATGATAACGCATAGCAACGCCAATGCTATCATGCTAGCAATGGATGCGTTATCAGGCAGTGACACAATAACACTTTGAATTATCATGTAGGGGTTATCAGGCCACAGGAAGCATGGTTGCATCATAATGCCTGTTGTATTCACAATTGTACTTTATCATGTAGGGGTTATCAGGCCACAGGAAGCATGGTTGCATCATAATGCCTGTTGTATTCACAATTGTACTTTATCAGGTAGGGGTTATCAGGCCACAGGAAGCATGGTTGCATCATAATGCCTGTTGTATTCACAATTGTACTTTATCAGGTAGGGGTTATCAGGCCACAGGAAGCATTGTTGCATCATAATGCCTGTTGTATTCACAATTGTACTTTATCATATAGGGGTTATCAGGCCACAGGAAGCATGGTTGCATCATAATGCCTGTTGTATTCACAATTGTACTTTATCAGGTAGGGGGTATCAGGCCACAGGAAGCATGGTTGCATCATAATGCCTGTTGTATTCACAATTGTACTTTATCATGTAGGGGTTATCAGGCCACAGGAAGCATTGTTGCATCATAATGCCTGTTGTATTCACAATTGTACTTTATCATGTAGGGGTTATCAGGCCACAGGAAGCATGGTTGCATCATAATGCCTGTTGTATTCACAATTGTACTTTATCAGGTAGGGGTATCAGGGGAAGCATATCAGGTCACAGGAAGCATGGTTGCATCATAATGCCTGTTGTATTCACAATTGTACTTTATCAGGTAGGGGTTATCAGGCCACAGGAAGCATGGTTGCATCATAATGCCTGTTGTATTCACAATTGTACTTTATCAGGTAGGGGTTATCAGGCCACAGGAAGCATGGTTGCATCATAATGCCTGTTGTATTCACAATTGTACTTTATCACGTAGGGGTTATCAGGCCACAGGAAGCATGGTTGCATCATAATGCCTGTTGTATTCACAATTGTACTTTATCACGTAGGGGTTATCAGGCCACAGGAAGCATGGTTGCATCATAATGCCTGTTGTATTCACAATTGTACTTTATCACGTAGGGGTTATCAAGCCACAGGAAGCATGGTTGCATCATAATGCTTGTTGTATTCACAATTGTACTTTATCAGGTAGGGGTTATCAGGCCACAGGAAGCATGGTTGCATCACAATGCTTGTTGTTTTCACAATTGTACTTTACAGTTAGCTTTGAGGGGATGGGACATAGCCCAGTGGCAAAACCCTCGCATGTTGTAGGATCATTTTAGGATTTATCCCTATCAAAAGGCCTATTGGACTATTTCTCATTCCAACCAGTGTACCATAACTGGTTTAACAAAGGCCGTGAGATGGTGCATATAAAATATCCCTTGCTGCTAATCAAAAAGAGTAACCTATGGAGTGGTAGAAGTGGGGTTTCTGTTTTATTTCTGTGGTTCTTAATCACATGTCTAATGCTATATAACCATAAATAATAAATGTGTTGAGTGTGTTGTTAAATAAAATATTTCTTTCTTTCTTCACTTATCTTTGAGATTTATAACAATGATTGTTGTTTTTTTACTAGTGCCCTATGCTCCTGACGATGTTTGATTTGAGATGACCTATCTATACTGGATCTTTGATATTTATAACAATGATTGTTTTATTTCACTAGTGCCCTATGCTGCTGATGATGTTGGGTTTGACATGAACTATCTGTACTGGATCTTCCTGTGTATTCTCATGACTATATTCGGACTCTGTCTCGCTTCCTGCAAGTACCTCAGGTTTGTGTGCATTACATATCCATGGTCCTCTAAAACATTGAAACATTCATTTGGTTTAGAAGTCGATGGTCCTCTAGAACATTGAAACATTCATTTGGTTGAGAAGTCCATGGTCCTGTTAAATATTGTAACATCCATTTGGTTGAGAAGTCCATGGTCCTCTAAAATATTGTAACATTCATTTGGTTTAGAAGTCGATGGTCTTCTGAAACACTAAAACATCCATTTGGTTGAGAAGTTGATGGTCCTGTTAAATATTGTAACATCCATTTGGTTGAGAAGTCCATGGTCCTCTAAAACACTAAAACATCCATTTGGTTGAGACATCCATGGTCCTGTTATATATTGTAACATTCATTTGGTTTAGAAGTCGATGGTCCTCTAAAACATTGTAACATTCATTGGGTTTAGAAGTTGATGGTCCTTTAAAACATTGTAACATCCATTTGGTTGAGTAGTCTTTGGTCCTCTAAACATTGTAACATCCATTTGGTTGAGACCTGCAGTTTCTTGCCTAGAATATTCATTTCTGTACCACATCTGATCAAAGGTCGTGGTGTGTGCTTTCCTGTCTAGGGGAAAATGCATATAAAAGATCCCTTGCTGCATTAGGAAAAATGTAGCGGGTTGATAGTGCTCCAGTGGTTTCATTAAACAAAACAAACAAACATTTATCCAATGTGTTGTTGGTTGTCTTGGTGTTCATAAAAACTTGACACTATCTTGATATGACTGTTTTGTCATGTGTGTGTGTGTGGAAATTTATGCAATAGGGTCTAGACTGTGGTGAGCACAGTTTCTAGGAGGTATGATTGAGATATACTGCCACGGAAAATACATTAAAAACAAAAAATATTTGCATGAGCAAGGAGGGATTTTGACATACACCTTACACCCCCTACACACACCCCATACACATGCACATGCCTCTTGGTGTATGCCAACATTTTGGTAGAAATGGAAAGGAAGCAAATATTTGTTTAATGACATATCAGCAGATTGTATAGAATGACTTTTTGGTGTGCCAACATATTTTTATTTTGAAGCTTGCAGTGACAAGGACACTGCCACCAAATTTACTATGTGCATGTTTTCACAGAACAGTACATACTATGGCCTTTCATGTATTCAGACACTGGTTAGGATGGGGAATACCGGTATATGCTTTGGATAAAGATCCTACTGAATCATCAGAATGTTTAACAGTTCAGAATACTGCAACTGATCATAAACAGAACCACTTACTTGAAATATCTTCAAATAAGATTTTAACATTTTCTAGTTTTGAGAAGTGAATGAATGAATGAATGAATGAATGAATGATGAATGAATGAATGTTTAACAACACCCAAACACAAAATTACACACTGGCTATTGGGTGTCATAAAAAGGTAAGTACATGTATATGGAAATATTTTTTGAGGACTAAAAGACAAATTTACAGGTGATTATAGATTCGGACATACAATTTGCTTGATTAGATTTGTAAAATATTTCTCTTTCAAGGAAGAAGTTAAGTTTTAAAAAGAAATACCTTACAGTGCTGTAAAAGAACTAAGTACTTTAAGATTTAATACCTTAATCAGTTACTTCATATTGTGTGTTTTTAATCCTCTAACGTATTATTTGAATTATCTCATTTTAATACACATCTGATTTGTCTCAATTAGGTTCCTGGCTACAGATATTGTACTATCTTAGCATTACAATATTGTAAAACCATCATAGGTTATGCCGTCACTACAAATCATGCCATAGTGAAATCATAGCCTAAGATGGTTTTATAATATCGCAACACTAAGATAATGTAGGTTCAAAATTTATATGGGCCATGGATATAAGCAAGACTTTTTTAAAGGGATCTATTTTTGTAATAAATTAGTACATTTCATAACTAATATTATATATTTTCAAAGAAGCACCAAAAAAATGAGATAATTACTCTAAAACACATGGGGCAATTATGTCACATTACGTGTTAATTTTTATCCTCTCTGTATAATAGCATTCTGATATTTTTTTTATCAACTATAACATATTTGTATTATGGCAAATTTGCATCTAGGACAATGGAGGGGTTTTTTTTCTTCTAAAATTGAGTTATCTGTAATACAAATTACAATTCCATTATCACCTTCAAAGTGTATTTCAGGTACAATATATGCCACATGATAAATCTCATTGGGGACTTCTCTATTTACAGTTAATAACCACATATTGATCAAACAATTTGCTGGAATATCATCAGACAAACAGTCCATTGTGATATTAAGTCTATGATAATGTTATCATAATGGTGTTGACACAAAGCAAGAAAAGTAAACTGGAAAGCAGACTGAAATGGACTAGGCTGGAGTTACTTCCCTTTGCCACTATCTCGCTACTAAATTAGTATATAATTTGTGTTCCAAATTAGGTTATGACTAATTAAAATTTAGCTGAGCAATTTTTATTCACGTAAAACTTATATTTAAAAAGTTACAAATGTTCATATCTTCTTAACTAAGTCATAGCAAAAGCATTTTTAAAGCATATGTCATAGCAATTCAGTCTACATAGGGTTTTTTGCTCTTTTCTGAATCTTGTTTGTGTTCACTCAGCTTTTGTAGACTTTTTCATATGTGGTGAGACAAATATATATATTTTTTAGAAGTACAGTCTGAAGGTAAAATTAGTTGTTTTTAAGCTTTCTTTCAGCCATCCATCTAACAATCCATCTCATTCAACCATCATTCATCAATCCTGTCATCCATCCATCCATCTATCCATTCATACACGTGTGTGTGTGTGTGTGTGTGTGTGTGTGTGTGTGTGTGTGTACAACCATCAATTTGTCCATCCAGCAATCAATCTTATTAATCCCATCCATTTATCCATCCATCCATTTGTCCATTCATCCATCTATCCATCCATCCATCGATTAGTCTCAATAAACAGCCATCAATCAGTTTTATTAATCCCACCCATTCACCCATTCACATAATGACCTGTTCATGGTGGTCATTTTGAAGATTTAAAATATTGTTTTATTTTGTTTATAGAGATCAATATCATAATCCAGAGCTGAAACGAAAAAGAAAAGAAAAATATGAAGTGGAGACAAGAGGTATTTATGTAGACTAGTAAATTATACATAAAAGATGCCTTGCTGCTATTTGTAAAAGTAAATTCTATGTTGCAGGTGTAGGTCTCCTTTCTGACTCTATGGATTGTTGGGGTGTGACGTAACCCAGTGGTAAAGCGTTTGCTTTATGTGCAGTCGGTCTGGGATCAATCTTTGTCAGTGGGCCCATTGGGCTATTTTTTACTCTAGCCAGTGCACCACGACTGGTATATCAAATGCCGTGGTATGTGCTATACTCTTTGTGCGATGGTGCATATAAAAGATCCCTTGCTGCTAATCGAAAAGAGTAGCTCATGAAGTGGTGACAGCAGGTTTCCTCTCTCAATATCTGTGTGGTCCTTAACCATATAACTGTAAATAAAATGTGTTGAGTGTGTTGTTAAATAAAACATTTTCCTTCGTATGGATTGTGTGTCTAATATGCACACCCTGTATGTTAGACGCCATATAGCCATAGGTTAAACTGTTTTACTTCCTATGGATTGTGTGTCTAATATGCACACCCTGTATGTTAGACACCATATAGCCACAGGTTAAACTGTTTTACTTCCTATGGATTGTGTGTCTAATATGCACACCCTGTATGTTAGACACCATATAGCCACAGGTTAAACTGTTTTACTTCCTATGGATTGTGTGTCTAATATGCACACCCTGTATGTTAGACACCATATAGCCATAGGTTAAACTGTTTTACTTCCTATGGATTGTGTATCTAATATGCACACCCTGTATGTGTATAGTCTAATATGCACACCCTGTATGTTAGACACCATATAGCCATAGGTTAAACTGTTTTACTTCCTATGGATTGTGTGTCTAATATGCACACCCTGTATGTTAGACACCATATAGCCATAGGTTAAACTGTTTTACTTCCTATGGATTGTGTGTCTAATATGCACACCCTGTATGTTAGACACCATATAGCCATAGGTTAAACTGTTTTCTTTTTTTATCATTTCATGCAGAGAGGGCCGGATTTAGCTCATTCGGTTGAGCGCTCACTTGAGGTGCATGCATTCCAAGATCAAACCACCTCAGTGGATCCATTGAACTGATTGGGTTTTTTCTCTCATTCCAACCAGTGCATCACAACTGGTCAAAGGCCGTGGTATGTGCTTTCCTGTCTGTGGGAAAGTGCATATAAAAGATCCCTTGCTGTATTTAGAAAATGTTGCAGGTTTTTTCTATTGACTACAAATCAGAATTACCAAATGTTTGACATCCAATAGCCGATGATTAATATATCAATGTGCTCTAGTGGTGTTGCTAAACAAAACAAACTTAACTTTACTTTCATGCAGAGGGTCCATTGTTCAAACCCTCTGAGTAGAAGTGGAATTGTCTGTTACTGTTGAACTTTTGTGTGCAGGGGTCTAATTCACAAAGCTCTCTTAGGCTCTGCTAGACAACAAAGCATCTTCTTTGTAAGTCTTTTAACATTGCACTGCGAGATCACAAAGTTGCGAGAGTTTAGTGAATTAGGCCCCAATTTCTTATGATTTATTCAGAACCTATAGGTGGGACATAGCCATGGTAAAGTGCTCACCTTCTATGACAGTTGATCTAAGATCAAACCCCGTTAGTAAATTCATTGAATTATTTGAACAAATTTCCCATTCCAGCCAATGCTCCACAACTGGTGTACCAAAGGCCATTGTATGTAATGTCCTCCCTATGGAATGGTGCATATAACATATATATCACTGCAACTTAAAAAGAATAACCCATGGAGTGATTGTAGTTATTTGCATTTCATCAATGGGTGATAAATAATTTGTAACATGTATTTGTCGCATATCTGCATAAAAAGAATGAGGGTCTAACATAACAATATTGCTCAGATTAGTATTTTAGAAGTAACACGAGAAACTGGCACTGTTTGAACCAAGTGCACATTTAGAATATGTACAGCACAGATAATGGCAAATTATAACCGAGCTGAGCTGAACCGATATATTTTAACATGCTCATATACCACTACGGTTTCGTGCATGTCTGTCCCGGGTCCCGTCTCTGGATAGCCAGAGGCCCAATCTGGGACAGAATCATACAAATTATAGCACAACATTTTAGTTTTTTAACGCACAATCAATGCATAATTTTCTGGCTGTCTGGCCACCTGATAATATTGGGTTAGTGAATGCTGTTGAGTTTGTCTGATGTTCCGTTCTGTATGGCTACTTCTTTTGTAGTAACTGGATGTATGCATGAAATTAGTTATATGCATCTTAGCATTATCATCATGATCATTATCTTCATGATCATGATCATCATGATCATCATCATCATCATCATCACGTCCACAACCATCAATGCCATCATCATCATCATCACCATCATCATCATGACTATCCTTATCATTATCACCACCATCATAATCAGCATCATCACACTCACCATTATCATCATCATCATCACAATTATAATTATCACCATGACTATCCTTATCACAATCACCACCACCACCATCACCATAATAATAATCATCATCATCATCATCATTATCATGACTATCCTTATCATCACCATCATAATCACCACTATTATCATCATCATCATCATAATCATTATCATAATTATTATCATAAAGTAATTTGTTCTTCTGGGGATGCATTTTGTTTAATACATCTTTGGGTCAATATATTAATTTCGTTTTTCATTTGTTTCTTATTTATTGGTTTCTTATTTATTGAACTATCATGTCCTATTCCAATATCTGCCCAGGATGTTATTCTTTCCCAGCGACCGGCCTTGGTGGCGTCATGGTTAGACCATCAGTCTACAGGCTGGTAGGTACTGGGTTCGGATCCCAGTCAAATCATGGGATTTTTAATCCAGATACCGACTCCAAACCCTGAGTGAGTGCTCCGCAAGGCTCAATGGGTAGGTGTAAACCACTTGCACCGACCAGTGATCCATAACTGGTTCAACAAAGGCCATGGTTTGTGCTATTCTGCCTGTGGGAAGCCCAAATAAAAGATCCCTTGCTGCCTATCGTAAAAGAGTAGCCTATGTGGCAACAGCAGGTTTCCTCTAAAAAAACAGTGTCAGAATGACCATATGTTTGACATCCAATAGCTGATGATAAGATAAAAAATCAATTTGCTCTAGTGGCGTCGTTAAATAAAACCAACTTTATTTCTCTTTTTTTTTTCCCCAGCTGTATGACAGTGCAACATGTATAAAAGAACTACCATATTGAAAACAGCTCTAGATAATTATGTAGAAGGTTTATTGTCCTGTGATACTTTACCTCTGTGTAATGATGTACATTATAGTAGTTGCTATAAACATGTATTTATTTCAATCAATTCATCCATTATCAGTCTAAATGCTTTCACTCCTGTCACCGACCAAGTAAACATGATACAGTAAGATATATACCAGGATCTCTGATGAGAAACCAGATATTCATCTTGGACAAATAATGTCATCTGTTTTTGAAATGTCTGTTGGGTTAATACCAGACTAAGATAGCACTATTGTATCACGTTTCAACATTGTATATTACAGAGAAGACAGATATTTCACTCTATTCTGCTTTACATATTTGTGAAGACAAACGGTTCTGTTAAGTGCACACACATACTGGGCTGTAGCTAACATAGTGCTCGAAGTTCAGTCACAATATGCATGTGATTTCAACACAGTTCTTGAAGTTCAGTCACAGAACACACATGATTTCGGCACAGTACTTGAAGGTAATTCACAATACACATGCGATTTCAACATGCTTGAAGTTCATTGATTGTGCACACTGATTACATAATATTTCAGAACACTACTACTAGTTGTAGTGCTTGAAGTTCAGCCACAGTGTACATAGGTGGTTGTAGCTAACACCATGACTGAACTTGGGGTACTGATACATAATCTCATGTCGATGACTTGTCCTGTCATGTTGATGAATGGTAATCTCATATTGATGACTGGTACTCTCATGCTGATGAATGGTAATCTCATGTTGATGACTGGTACGCTCATGTTGATGAATGGTAATATCATGTTGATGAATGGTACTCTCATGTTGATGACTGATACTCTTATGTTGATGAATGGTACTCTTGTGTTGATGACTGGTACTCTCATGTTGATGACTGGTACTCTCATGTTGATGAATGGTACTCTCATGTTGATGAATGGTACTCTCATGTTGATGACTGGTAATCTCATGTTGATAACTGGTACTCTCATGTTGATGAATGGTATTCTCATGTTGATGAATGGTAATCTCATGTTGATGACTGGTAATCTCATACTGATGACTGGCACTCTCATGTTGATGAATGGTACTCTCATGTTGATGAATGGTAATTTTGTGTTGATGACTGGTAATCGCATATTGATGACTGGTAATCACATATTGATGACTGGTAATTTTACACTGATGACTGGTAATCACATATGATGACTGGTAATTGCATATTGATGACTGGTAATCGCATATTGATGACTGGTAATTGTATATTGATGACTGGTAATCACATATTGATGACTGGTACTTGCATATTGATGACTGGTAATCACATATTGATTACTGGTAATTGCACATTGATTACTGGTAATCACATATTGATTACTGGTAATTGCACATTGATTACTGGTAATCACATATTGATGACTGGTAATTGTATATTGATGACTGGTAATCACATATTGATGACCGGTGCTTGCATATTGATGACTGGCAATCACATATTGATGTCTTGAATCTCATGTTCATGACTGGTAATATCATGTTGATGACTGGTAATATATTGAAGACTGATAATCTCATATTGAAGACTGATAATCGTATATAGAAGACTGATAATATCATATTGAAGACTGATGATCTCATATTGATGACTGATGATCTCATATTGATGACTGATTATCTCATTTTCCCACACTATTAAGCTCATGCTGAAGATAGGTACTTTCATGTTCCATTTTGGTTCTTTGTTGTTGAAGACAAAATCAAGATAACATTTTCTCCTGCAACCACTGTTTCTATTGGCCGATTATGAGGACTGATTAAAGCAAAGTCTTAAACATATATTAGTATATATGACATCACATGCATAGTTACAAAAAGGTCATCATACAATGTAGCTGAAATAACAGAACTAAAAGCTTTTCCCGTTATATTTTATGGACTGCAGGATAAAAATAATAACTAGTTATCGGATAATATAGGATATCAGCTTTATCCTGTTTAGGCAGAATGAAAAATTCTGCTTGGTAAACTTTGTGAAATTTCCCATTTTTACCATCACAGGATAAAGCCAATATTCTACATCATTAACTAGTTATTCTCTATTTAACTCAGTCAAAACTAACTACTGGTCAAGCACCTAGCTATGTCCCACAGTTTCAATCTGTAGCTTCAATCAAGGAAAGGAAAGGAAATGTTTTATTTCATGATGCACTCAACACATTTTATTTATGGTTATATGGCGTTGGACATATGGTTAAGGACCACACAGATATTGAGAGAGAAAACCTGCTGTCACCACTTCATGGGCTACTCTTTTCAACTAGCAGCAAGGGATCTTATATGCACCATCCCACAGACAGGATAGTATATACCACGGCCTTTGATATACCAGTCGTGGTGTACTGGCTGGAATGAGAAATAGCCCAATGGGCTAATCAATGGGGATTGATCCCAGACCGACCATGCATCAAGCGAGCGCTGAACCACTGAGCTACGTCCCACCCTCACTGAAGGAGGAAGTATGTATAATTGTAATTTGCCTGTTACCATAATCTACAGAGCAATGCACTTATACATAGTTCAGTGTCTTTATAAGAGATACTGAGGTACTTCTTACATGTGTGTTTTTAAAACGTTTCTTCACACACTATAGACCAAGCATCATGCACTTTTCAAGAGTTCCGGCTAAATCTATCAATATTACAGATTACCTGTTATGTTGAATCTTTTGTCTTTTTCAAAACATGGTACATTTATTGTTTTAATTGATTCGCATGCCACATTGATTACCATTTCTTAACTAATCTGCCAGTGGGGTATGGCATAATCAATAGATCAGTGAAGTACTAGCCCGTGTTTGTGTTAATTTCCTTAACTGTTGATCCCCATTCAACAAGCCTTAAACTCTTGAATATGGAGATCAATACCCTAGTGGAGTGAAGGAACATGTACAGACCAATGTGTCACTGAACCCATGGACCACAGAGTAGGAGTTACAGTTTAGTTGTAGAACAGACACCTGAGGTGTGATTGGCTTTTTATAGGCCAGTTCCCATCAGACCTTAACATTTATGATGGCATTCTGCCATACAAAAACTGTTGCAATGGCATTTTTATCATTATCATGTAAACAAAAAATACATTTTAAATCAGGTTTCGGTGAGGACCCTGTTTCGGTGGTTTAGTCGTTTGTACTCAAAAGTACGTATTTTGAAGATTTCAGACTTCATTGACTTTTGCATGGGGAAAGAAAACAAATGTCTGTCACATTCACAGAAATGTTCATAAAAATAACATTAAAATGAGTAAAGCAAGCAAGATCGAACTTAACCCACTCATAAACATGGCACATTTCTTAATACCCTTTTTCTATGATTTTCAAAGACTGTTATTTCAAAGAAAACTTATTTTTAAAAACTATTTTTGTCTGTTCTCAGCTGTACTGCTATTTTGTTATTAAGTCACATGATTGTCACTCAGAATGCAGCTTATTTTTTTTAACCAAGCAGTTTTACCATTATAACTATTCATTTGTTCAACTTTTAACACAATTGCAAGACATCAGAATTGTTATAGTCGTGTTCCTAAAATGTTGTCTGTTAACATTGGTTTTCAAGGACTCCATTTTGTAATTTGTCTTAAAATATTTAAAATATTTTTTATAAATTATTAAAAGTACATGTTTTGTTGAACAACATACATGTTTTGATAAAAAATTAAAAAGTTTTATGTTGGAAAGTTTTGGCTGTAAGCTATACCACTAAACATTTCACTCATCGAAACAGGTCATGTAGTTAACAATAGTTACTGCTGATGCATGCTACAGTGTTTAGTGTAGTGATCTTTGCTACATAGAGGCCAGTTTAGTGCTCTTTTGAAGCATAGAAATACTACTAAAAAGGTAGCTATTTGAATAACAACTGTCTGTTTATAAATATTGATATGATTTAGAATCAAATGCTTATGCTCACCGAAACTGGTCCATGCATGATAAAAAGTTGCCATCACAAGATGAACTGAATTCCGAGAATTGAATTAAAAGAAGAAAAAAGTGAGCACTTAAATATTTTTCAATAATTAATTTGTTTTAATTATTCTGAGGGGGTGGGGACATTTCTGCCCCATAGTTTTAAATACAAATACTATAAGCCCTCATCCTAAGTAAATCATAGGAAAAGAGGAGTTACAACCCATTTTCTACACAAAAATGTTTATCCCAATCTTAATGGTACCCAACATGTTTCACTCAATACACACCAGATAACCTGGATTCATATTTAATGGTCAAATAAAACATAATTTAATGACAAATCTTGTCACAGATTTCACCAATGGCAATTATTCTCTACTAATTAAAGTTAGGGACACTTTGAACTACTCATAGGCTACTCTTTCCAATTAACAGCAAGGGGTCTTTTATATGTAGCTTCCCACAGACAGAATAATATATACCATAGCCTTTGTTACACCAGTTGTGGACCACAGGTTGGAACGAGAAATAGCCCATTGGATCTAGTCACAGGGATCGACCATAGACAGACTGTGCATCAGGCAAACGCTTTATCATATAACCTGATCAGATGCTGTTTGGTATACTGTTGCCTATATAAATGTAGATGATATTCTTTACCGTATAACCTGATCAGATGCTGTTTGGTATACTGTTGCCTATATAAATGTAGATGATATTCTTTACCGTATAACCTGATCAGATGCTGTTTGGTATACTGTTGCCTATATAAATGTAGATGATATTCTATATTTAGTCAGTCTCGGTGGTGTAGTAGTTAAGCCATTGGATAATAGGCTGGTAGGTACTGGGTTCACCTCCTGGTACCGGCTCCCATTCAGAGCTAGTCTAATGATTTACCAATCTGATTAAAATTATCTCCACTGGTAATCAGACTGATGATTTAATGGGTAGCTGTAAGGCCATCACGCCAACTTCTCTCTTACTAACCACTAACAACTAATCACTAACCCTGTCCTCGACAGACAATCCAGATAGCTGAGATGTGTGACCAGGACAGTGTGCTTGAACCTTAATTGGATATAAGCACAAAATAACTACAAAAACGAATCAAATCTGTATTTAGTAGTGAGTGTATGTCTCTAGTTTTTACATGATATCACAAGAAAATATTTTAGTCACATACATTTTTACCATGTATTCAGAGATATATTTAGAATATGTTGATAAGTATTTTGTAAAGCATTGTCCCAGATCTATTCACTGGGGTAACCAGAGGCTGTGCCTGAGACAAACGTGCCTGAACCTGTTTGATGGATCGATTGAGGCACATTAATAGAGTTGCCACTCTCATTATGTCCCTTTTTTAATGTAGAAACATTCACCTACTTTGAGGGATAATGAATATTTCTGGGAAATTAATTACTTTCAGTTATTAAATGCATTCATGTGATATATTATTGGATTACATACTTGGTGGTCATCATTTGTAATACAATGACTTGTTACATATTTAGCATACTTTGGGTGTTGATTATTGTGTAGCGGTACGTGTATAATGTATTAGTATAAAAAAGAAATGAATTGGAAAACTAACATAAAAGCTATTTTTAAAATCTACGTCAGTAACACTGTATGTTTCATCTATATTTGGCACATTGTTGACAAATAAATGTGTAAGTATGAATGCAAAATACACACTTAGCATGTGACATATCAGGAATTTTAGCACGGGCAGTCCAGGGGCCTAATTCACTAAACTCTCGCAACTTTGTGATCTCGTAGTGCAATGATAAATGACTTGCAAAGAGAATGCTTTGTTGTCTAGCAGAGCCTAAGAGACATTTGTGAATTAGGCCCCAGACTGGCAAGAAACTTTTATGGGGAGGGGATTGAGACATGCTCCCCCAGAAAATGTATTGAAAAAAACATTTGCTTGACCAGGGAGGGGTTTCGACCCCTGAAACTAACCCTCTGCACACAACTTGAAAGTATAGGTTTTACCATTTTAAATTTTAGTTTAGATCCAATGACATTGATTCTTAATGTGTTGATTTAGCATGAACATTTATAAAACAAACATTTACAAAAATATTCTGTGGAGTAAGGCACAGGATTTAGCTCAGTCGGTTGAGTGCTCGCTTGAGGTGCTTGCGTTGCAGGATCGAACCACCTCGGTGGCCCCATTCAACTGATTAGGGTTTTCTCTTTCCCACCAGTGCACCACAACTGGTCAAAGGCTGTGGTATGTGATTGCCTGTCTGTAGGAAAGTGCATATAAAAGATCCCTTGCTGCATCATGAAAACTATAAGCAGAATTGCAGTTTTAATAATCTTGTAGGCTTTTGCTATTATCAGAACATCAATTGCCCATATTTTATAAGGATGGCTTTATGACAAAGATTTAAAATGCAAAATATAAACAGAATTGCTGTTTTAATAATCTTGTGGGCTTTTGCCATCATCAGAACCCATATTTTTATGGGTGGCTTTATGACAAAGATTTAAAATGCAAAATATAAGCATAATAGCAGTTTTAATTATCTTGTGGGCTTTCACTATCAACAGAACATGAATTGCCCATATAACAAGTCCTGTCATCATTGCAACACAAAACATCTAACACATTTTATTATCTGTAATCACTATATATGTACTGGTAACTTAATGAGCAAGAGTATTTTCCAAAGCAGTTTGGTGATTAGATACACAAAGCAACTTCAGAACTATAGTTTTCAATTTTCTTTCATACTTTGTATATACATGCCTGTAATCTCTTATGTAAGAATTC
The DNA here is from genome assembly GCF_016097555.1 of Gigantopelta aegis. Classification (NCBI taxonomy): domain Eukaryota; kingdom Metazoa; phylum Mollusca; class Gastropoda; order Neomphalida; family Peltospiridae; genus Gigantopelta; species Gigantopelta aegis. Next base: position 33,621,405 of record NC_054704.1, on the reverse strand, counting down.
AGCAGTCACATTCCAGTCATCAGGTATGCCACCAAGAGATGTCTTTACTATAAATAAAGTCTAATAAAAGTCAAAGAATGGCATATCAGGAAAGAAAACTAAACTTTTTTTTTATTCCACTGCCCCCTTTGCTTTTCTTTAAATTCCATCTCATTTCTTCCTGATCTGGCAACTTCTCCTATCTTTCAACTTCTTTCGCTGTCCACCTCCACATCCCAGTCCTTGTCTCTCCAACTGATAGGTGCTTGTCTCTTGTGGCTATCTGTTTCACACACCTGCCATTCCCCATCAGCTTTTAGCTGTGGGCTTAGTCTGACCACTTCGGGGAGTGTTCAGTAGTTGCTTCTGGCATTGTTAAGAGGCACTTGTAACTACCTACTATGCACCCCTGCTATCGGCGGTTGTTAGTTAATGCCGTGGAGAAACAAAAATGATGATCTATTCTAAATGTTTAAATACTAAACACACATCAGACTGCAGCTTTATAATACAGCGACACCCCTCTAAACCAGACACCCTTGGGACCAAGTAAAATGTCCAGTTTTAAGAGGTATCCGGTTTAGAGAGGTTAAGGTCTTTACTGATTTAAAAAAAATAAAAAAAATAAAAATATCCAGTTTTGAGGGAATTCCAGTTTACAGAGGGTCTGCTTTTGAGAGGTTTCACTGTACCTGTCAGTAAGTGGTTTTTACACCTGGATGGAAAAACCTGCGCCGATCAGTACCTTGTACGAACTCACCTGGGAATCAAAGAGATCATGAATGGAGAGATCAAGTCTCCAAATATTTTATTTATGATAAACAAATAAATATGGGTTTATGCTAAAGATGAATCAGTGCACGTCGGTAAAGACCGAGGTTAAAGAATAATGTTGTCCAAGAGCAGAGGTTATTGATGTTGCAGAAAGCTTTGAATACTTGGCTATACAAATGTATTTTAGTGTCAATAATGTTGCCTGAGCAGTATGTATATTCTTGTATCTAGTATGCATAAAGTCATTGTCCTCTGAAACAAAAATAGCATGAAAGTGTATAGATAGATAATATTCAATGGTTAATATAATGGGTTGTGGCTGTACAACAAATTATTATATGCAGGGAAGGAATTCTTTCCACCATCCATAAAATTAAAGTAATATTATGTCATGGTTTCATCAGACCCAATTATTATCGATTCCAGAACTTCAGTCCATTGCATTAATTTAATTCATTCCAAGCATTCAGTCCTTTCCTATCATCTGAGTTGTTCCGTCATTTAACTGGTTCGCATAATTTAGTTTAATCCAGTCATACATTCCAGTCATTCAATTCATTTCAATTATTCACTTAAATCCAGTCATTGAGTTCATTAAATCCATTCCAGTCACTTAATTCATTTCAATTATTCACTTAAATCCAGTCATTGAGTTCATTAAATCCATTCCAGTCACTCAATTCATTTCAATCATTCACTTAAATCCAGTCATTGAGTTCATTAAATCCATTCCAGTCATTCAATTCATTTCAATCAATCACTTAAATCCAGTCATTGAGTTCATTAAATCCATTCCAGTCACTCAATTCATTTCAATCATTCACTTAAATCCAGTCATTGAGTTCATTAAATCCATTCCAGTCATTCAATTCATTTCAATCATTCACTTAAATCCAGTCATTGAGTTCATTAAATCCATTCCAGTCATTCAATTCATTTCAATCATTCACTTAAATCCAGTCATTGAGTTCATTAAATCCATTCCAGTCATTCAATTCATTTCAATCATTCACTTAAATTCAGTCATTGAGTTCATTAAATCCATTCCAGTCATTCAATTCATTTCAATCATTCACTTAAATTCAGTCATTGAGTTCATTAAATCCATTCCAGTCATTCAGGGGGACGGGATGTAGCTCAGTGGTAAAGTGCTCAATTGATGCGCGGTCAGTATGGGATCAATCCCCATCAGTGGGCCCTTTGGGCTATTTCTCATTCCAGCCAGTGCACCAAGGCCATGGTATGTGCTATCCTGCCTGTGGGATGGTGCATATAAAAGATCCCTTGCTGCATTAGGAAAAATGTAGCAGGTTTCTTCTGATGACTACGAGTCAGAATTACCAAATGTTTGACATCCAATAACTGATATGATTAATTAATCAATGTGCTTTAGTGGTGTCGTTAAACAAAAAACAACTTTTTTTTCCAGTCATACAATTAATTCCTATCATTTAGTTCATTTCAGAAATTCAGTTCATTTCCAATCATTTAATCCATTTCAATTATTCAATTCATTCCAGTCATTTAGTTCAGTTCAGTAAATCTATTCTAATCATTTAGTTCAATTCTTTCCTATCATTTGAATTGTTCTAATCATTCAACCCATTTCAGTCATTTAATCCATTCCAATCATTATTCAGTTCATTTCAATCATTTAGTTCATTCAAATTTTTGAGACCATTCTGATCATTTAGTTCATTCAAAATTTTGGGACCATTCCAATCATTCAATCCCAATTCCAATCATTTGAGTTGTTCCAATCATTAAATCTATTTCAATTATTCAAATCTTTCCAATGAATTGGTAAATTACAATCATTAAGTTCTCTCCAAATATTCAGTCCATTCCAGTTATTTGATCTATTTAAAATATCCAATTCTTTTTTATCATCATATTAAGTTCAATGGATCCAGCCAATTCTGGTCAGAGGATGATCCAATGCAATGAAATGCATCCTCGTCCATGTCCATCTCCATCCCATCTCCATCCCATCTCCATCCCATTTCTGTTCCATCTCCATCCCATCTCCATCCCATCTCCATCCCATCTCCATCCCATCTCTGTTCCATCTCCATCCCATGTCCATCCCATCTCCATCCAATGTCCATCCCATCTCCATCCCATCTCTATCCCATCTCTATCCCATCTCTATCCCATGTCCATCCCATTTCCATGCCATCTCTATCCCATCTTCATCCAGTCTCCATCCCATCTCCATCCCATGTCCATCCCATCTCCTCTCCACCCCATCTTTATCCCACTTCCATCCCATTTTCATCCCATCTCCATCCCATCTCCATCCCATCCCATCCCATCTCCATGTCCATCTTCATCCCATCTTTATCCCATCTTCATCCTATCATCATCCCATCTTCATTCCATCTCCATTCCATCTCCATCCCATGTCCATCGCCATCCCATGTCCATCACCATCTCATTTCCATCCCATCCAATCTTCATCCCATCTCCATCCCATCTCCATCCCATCTCCATCTCCATCCCCATCTCCATCCCATTTTCATCCCATGTCCATCTTCATCCCATCCCATCCAATGTCCATCTCCATCCTATTTCCATCCCATCTCCATCCCATCTCCATCCCATCTCTATCCCATTTCCATTCCATCTCCATTCCATCTCCATCCCATCTCCATCCCATCTCCATCCCATATCCATCCCATCTCTATCCCATCTCCATCCCATTTCCATCCCATCTCTATCCCATCTCCATCCCATGTCCATCCCATGTCCATCTCACCTCTATCCCATTTCCATTCCATCTCCATTCCATCTCCATCCCATCTCCATCCCATCTCCATCCCATTTCCATCCCATCTCTATCCCATCTCTATCCCATCTCTATCCCATGTCCATCCCATTTCCATGCCATCTCTATCCCATCTTCATCCAGTCTCCATCCCATCTCCATCCCATGTCCATCCCATCTCCTCTCCACCCCATCTTTATCCCACTTCCATCCCATTTTCATCCCATCTCCATCCCATCTCCATCCCATCCCATCCCATCTCCATGTCCATCTTCATCCCATCTTTATCCCATCTTCATCCTATCATCATCCCATCTTCATTCCATCTCCATTCCATCTCCATCCCATGTCCATCGCCATCCCATGTCCATCACCATCTCATTTCCATCCCATCCAATCTTCATCCCATCTCCATCCCATCTCCATCCCATCTCCATTTCCATCCCCATCTCCATCCCATTTTCATCCCATGTCCATCTTCATCCCATCCCATCCAATGTCCATCTCCATCCCATTTCCATCCCATCTCCATCCCATCTCTATCCCATTTCCATTCCATCTCCATTCCATCTCCATCCCATCTCCATCCCATCTCCATCCCATTTCCATCCCATCCCAATCCCATCTCCATCCAATCTCCATATCCATCCCCATCTCCATCCCATTTTCATCCCATGTCCATCTTCATCCCATCCCTCCAATGTCCATCTCCATCCCATTTCCATCCCATCTCCATCCCATCTCTATCCCATTTCCATTCCATCTCCATCCCATCTCCATCCCATCTCCATCCCATTTCCATCCCATCTCTATCCCATCTCCATCCCATGTCCATCCCATGTCCATCTCACCTCTATCCCATCTCCATCCCATCTTCATGCCATCTCCATCCCATCTCCATCCCATCCCATATCCATCCCATCCCATATCCATCCCATCCCATATCCTTCCCATATCCAATCCAATAATTTAATGTAATCATTGAGCATCAAATTTACAAAGCCTGTTTATGTCTTACACACATGTCACTTACATGTATGTACAATGCTTAAACACTTGCATTTAAGACAAACAGGCTTCGCAAATTCAGTCCTCTGTCTTTTTCAATCATCCAAGCCATTTCCACTCATTCAGTCAATTCACACAGTTCGTTCCACTCATTCAGATCATCCAATCTAATCATTCAGTACATTGCAGTCAGTCCGTTTCAGTCCATTACAGCCATTTATTGTGATGTCCAATAAGTCGATTGATCCCAATCATTTAGTCCATTACAACAGTATATAACAGCACAATCATGTTATTTCATAACCGTGAAACAGTTCACATCTAACTGTATCAATATTGTCATTTCTGCTGTATATTTGTTCCCAATATGTTACCAGTCTGTATTACATGCGAGTCAATTAGTCCATACTTTCATGACAAATGTGACTCTCAGATGTCCGTGTAATTTCTGTATACAGAGGAACATTTGCTTTTAATAAAAAACCCAATACTATTGTTGCTATGATGCGTCATGTGCCTTTTGTAAAATATTTTTTATTTAAACCAGTACAGCTATACCCTATAATTGCTGTGATGTGACGTGTGCCTTTTTTACTTTTTTTTTAAGCCAATACAGTTATACCCAGTAATTGCTATCATGTGATGTGTGCCTTTTGTAGATGTTTTTGTTTGAACCAGTACAGTTATATCCAGTAATAGCAACGATATGATATGTGCCTGGGTTGGTGGAATGTAGTCAGCGGTAGATTGCAGAGGCTGAGGCTCAGTGAGTCATAGGATCGATTGACCTCAGTGGAATAAAAACAACTGTCCCAATTTAAACCAGTGCCCCAAGACACATCAAAGGTCATGGTATATACTGCCCTGTCTGTGAGAAAAAGAAGATGGAAATGTTTTATTTAATGATGCTCAACCCGCTACATTTTTCCATTAGTAGCAAGCGATCTTTTATATGCACCATCCTACAAACAGGATAGCACATACCACAGCCTTTGATATACCAGTTGTAGTGCACTGGTTGGAACAACAAACAGCCCAATGGGTCCACCAACTGGGATCGATCTCAAACCGACCGCACATCAAGCAGACCAATGGGCCCACCAGTAGAAATCAATCCCAGACAGGGCGCATCAGTGGAGTGCTTTGCCACTGAGCTACGTCCTGCACATCAGTGGAGTGCTTTGCCACCGAGCTACGTCCTGCGCATCAGTGAAGTGCTTTGCCACCGAGCTACGTCCTGCGCATCAGTGGAGTGCTTTGCCACCGAGCTACGTCCTTCGCATCAGTGGAGTGCTTTGCCACCGAGCTACGTCCTTCGCATCAGTGGAGTGCTTTGCCACCGAGCTACGTCCTTCGCATCAGTGGAGTGCTTTGCCACCGAGCTACGTCCTTTGCATCAGTTGAGTGCATTGCCACCGAGCTACGTCCTGCCCATCAGTGGAGTGCTTTGCCACCGAGCTACGTCCTGCCCATCAGTGGAGTGCTTTGCCACCGAGCTACGTCCTGCGCATCAGTGGAGTGCTTTGCCACCGAGCTACGTCCTGCGCATCAGTGGAGTGCATTGCCACCGAGCTACGTCCTGCACATCAGTGGAGTGCATTGCCACCGAGCTACGTCCTGCACATCAGTGGAGTGCTTTGCCACCGAGCTACGTCCTGCGCATCAGTGGAGTGCTTTGCCACCGAGCTACGTCCTTCGCATCAGTGGAGTGCATTGCCACCGAGCTACGTCCTGCGCATCAGTGGAGTGCATTGCCACCGAGCTACGTCCTGCACATCAGTGGAGTGCATTGCCACCGAGCTACGTCCTGCACATCAGTGGAGTGCATTGCCACCGAGCTACGTCCTGCACATCAGTGGAGTGCATTGCCACCGAGCTACGTCCTGCGCATCAGTGGAGTGCATTGCCACCGAGCTACGTCCTGCGCATCAGTGGAGTGCATTGCCACCGAGCTACGTCCTGCCCATCAGTGGAGTGCTTTGCCACCGAGCTACGTCCTGCGCATCAGTGGAGTGCATTGCCACCGAGCTACGTCCTGCCCATCAGTGGAGTGCTTTGCCACCGAGCTACGTCCTGCCCATCAGTGGAGTGCTTTGCCACCGAGCTACGTCCTTTGCATCAGTGGAGTGCTTTGCCACCGAGCTACGTCCTGCGCATCAGTGGAGTGCATTGCCACCGAGCTACGTCCTGCACATCAGTGGAGTGCATTGCCACCGAGCTACGTCCTGCACATCAGTGGAGTGCTTTGCCACCGAGCTACGTCCTGCGCATCAGTGGAGTGCTTTGCCACCGAGCTACGTCCTGCGCATCAGTGGAGTGCTTTGCCACCGAGCTACGTCCTTCGCATCAGTGGAGTGCTTTGCCACCGAGCTACGTCCTGCACATCAGTGGAGTGCTTTGCCACCGAGCTACGTCCTGCGCATCAGTGGAGTGCTTTGCCACCGAGCTACGTCCTGCGCATCAGTGGAGTGCTTTGCCACCGAGCTACGTCCTGCGCATCAGTGGAGTGCTTTGCCACCGAGCTACGTCCTGCGCATCAGTGGAGTGCATTGCCACCGAGCTACGTCCTGCCCATCAGTGGAGTGCTTTGCCACCGAGCTACGTCCTGCGCATCAGTGGAGTGCATTGCCACCAAGCTACGTCCTGCCCATCAGTGGAGTGCTTTGCCACCGAGCTACGTCCTGCCCATCAGTGGAGTGCTTTGCCACCGAGCTACGTCCTTTGCATCAGTGGAGTGCTTTGCCACCGAGCTACGTCCTGCGCATCAGTGGAGTGCATTGCCACCGAGCTACGTCCTGCACATCAGTGGAGTGCATTGCCACCGAGCTACGTCCTGCACATCAGTGGAGTGCTTTGCCACCGAGCTACGTCCTGCGCATCAGTGGAGTGCTTTGCCACCGAGCTACGTCCTGCGCATCAGTGGAGTGCTTTGCCACCGAGCTACGTCCTTCGCATCAGTGGAGTGCATTGCCACCGAGCTACGTCCTGCACATCAGTGGAGTGCATTGCCACCGAGCTACGTCCTGCACATCAGTGGAGTGCATTGCCACCGAGCTACGTCCTGCACATCAGTGGAGTGCATTGCCACCAAGCTACGTCCTGCACATCAGTGGAGTGCATTGCCACCGAGCTACGTCCTGCACATCAGTGGAGTGCTTTGCCACCGAGCTACGTCCTGCCTCCATGTACCTTTAAGAGCGGGATGTAGCCCAGTGGTAAAACGCTCGCTTGATGCGTGGTCGGTTTGGGATCGATCCCCGTCAATGGGCCCATTGGGCTATTTATAGTTCCAGCCAGTGCACCATGACTGGTATATCAATGTGCTATCCTGTCTGTGGGATGGTCAATATAAAAGAACCCTTGCTGCTAATTAAAAAGAATAGCCCATGAAGTGGCAACAGAATATCTCAATATCTGTGTGGTCCTTAACCATATGTCTGATGCCATATAACCGTCAATAAAATGTGTTGAGTGCATTATAACAGTTATGATTAGTGATGTTCCATTGGGCTCTACCAGTGTGATGATCAACTAATTATGAAATCTGTAGTTGATTGTCACAAAAAAACATATTTACTGTAATCATTCCTACATTTCATTTATTTATTTACATTTATTTTGGTGATATCCAATTAAGGTTCCAGCATACTGTCATAGGCACACATACACACTTCAGCAATATGTTCAGGACAGCTGGTTAGAGGATAATTGTTAGTAGTTAGCAAGAGAGAAGTCAATGGGAGCTGGGAACTATTTTCTCGTGCCCCTATCCAGAAAGGTTCAGGCACGTCCACCATGGATCCACGTTCTGGCATCGTCAGCCCACGGTTCCATGGCTGATAGAAGTCAATGTAATGGTCTTACACCAGTGTTGTCCCAATTGGTCGAAATGCCAATTGGTAGAAAAATAAGTACTCGGCTGTTACATAACCACTACCTGATTACCTGTGTGTGTAATGAGCATGGCCTCTTCATGTTTATAAATACAAGTTTTGATTATAGACGGACAATACTTGGGCTAGTTAGACTTTAAACGTTTTAGAAGCAGTTCAAAATTCTTATGTTTATTTTTTTATAAATAGTCTAACGCATTTTATTTTGGCGCCCAATCAATTGCTCAAAATCACCTTAAAAACCTTTTGGCCGAGCAGTCTTAACTATTTTGGGTTAAATTTTAGAGTCCAGACATGTTTTTGGAGGCAGTTACTCTTTGTAGACTTAGGTAAAAAACAGGCTTCACCGAGGAATTGAAATTCAGCCAATCAGAACACGGCTCCCACTCGGTGTTACTTCAAGTTTGCGAAGTGTCTGCTATTTGGTCCGCGCTCGCGTTGACTTTACTAAATGGCTTTTTTCCAAATTCCGCCCACCTCAAACTTACCCCCCCCCCCCCCCCTGCTCCGGAGTTAGTCACTGGTGAAGTCAGAGGCTAAATCCGTAGTGGGCATGCCTGAACCTTCGTGGATAGGGGCACGTTAAATGAGTTTCCAGTTCCAGTTCCAATACTTGCTGCTGGTAATAACTTGGTACTTGGTGATGCCTCGACCAGAAGTGGTCAGGCCCTTTATAAGGGCCCTATGGGTAACCTAGGGAGACACCACAGCATCGTAAAGGTCTAAAATTAACGAGCTACTCTCGATTCACTAATATCAAAACCTATATTAGCTCGGCCGTTTACCTTTCGACCGACCGGTCAAAATTACGCCAAATTCCTTCAATCAAAATTGCACACCCTTTTCTCTTTGGCATTTAACTGCTCCATTCAAATTCCATAGCACCACCACCACCCCCACCCGCCTGCTACCGATTCAATCGGGCTGCTGGTGCTCCCTTACACCTGCCAGTGCAGGCGGTCCCTCCTCTCCCCTCCCCCTACCTTTCCTGTCGTGGACGGAGGAGCCGACCAAGGCCGGCTCTTGTGCCCATGACAGGCGTGTGCTACAACAGTTTGTTCTGAATGTGACAGGACATGACATAGACGGACAATTATTTATTTACCAATGTACATAAACAGGCTGCCGTACATAAACATATTTTCTCCAGTTTTTCATAGTTTCTCCATGGTCTCTTGTGAATAGAACTGTTGATACAAATTTTCATTAGAGACGGACAATGGCTTATTTACCAATATAGAGACCTTTTTTAATTATTTACAGACATTCACTACATTCAATACATGGATTATTTTGATATTTGTCATATTTGCATACTTTATGTGTTAAGCGATATCTATACTATCTATTCAATAATAATCGGTTTCCAAATAATCTGGAACAGTTCATTATAATGACTGAGGTAACAACATGTTGTTTTAGCAGTGCAACCAATTGGGAATTCGACCAAATGGGAGTAAGCCCTTATACCTGCCCAATGAGTTGTTGAATTCGCTCTGGTGGGAGCCAGTACCAGGAGGCGAACTCAGTACCTACCAAGGCTTGAAATTCATTTTGTTGATTGGGAAGCAATCTTTGCTTTTCAAATTTTAATTGGGAGGCAAATGTTTGAAATTGAGAAGCAGTTCTACAGCACAGGTATTGCTATCATTTTACACTCGGAACTTCTTGGCTGATTCCATCGATAAATAAGCGTAAGTTCAGCTAGTAGTTTTTTGCTAACATTCACTAGACTAGTTTTTATGCTACATGTTAAACCAAATGATCACTCCGAGAACCAGTCTAAATAGTTCACGACGTTTGCATCACTCGCTGTCGTTAAACTCAGATTTGAAAAACCGTAATCGGCCGATGTGATCCGAATGAGTTTCGAGAATATTGTTGGTAAATAATTCTTCCATTATTGGTGTGCGCACCGATTTAAAATGGTCATGTCCACAATGTCTGTACAAATGTAGTAATGTTTTAAAATATTTTAAGTTCTTCAATTCTTCAACACGAATCAAGAATTCTGGGATATACTGGAAACAATTTTTAGAACTAAGATGAAAAGCAAAAGCTGCTTGTGAAACGGATTATTAGAAAGCATTTTGCACATTTTGAGTGGCAATTGCCGTCTGCTGCTTGTCAAATTCAAGCCTTGCCTACCAGCCTAAAGTCTGATGTCTTAACCCCTACACAACTTTAGCTGCTCCTACAGTCTGGATGATGGAATTGATATAAATATGCTGTGGTTTGGGTTTGGTTCCATGCGTATGAAAAAGGATAAAGATATTCAATAGGTGTTAAAGGTAAATTAGCAATTTTTAGGATATATCCCAATGAAGATGACAACAGCTGAATACAGTCTTCATAATTGAAATCAAATGCTGGTCAAATAAGTTCATATAATTCCAACCAATCGTATAATCGAACATTGGTCAGTTGGTGCAAACTGATTATAATTAACCCATGAAATTCCAACCAATTTCCAACACTAGTTACAAAGGAAATGTTTTATTTAACGACATACTCAACACATTTTATTTATGGTTATATGATGTCAGACATATGGTTAAAGACCACACTGATATTGAGAGAGGAAACCCGCTGTCGCCACTTCATGGGCTACTCTTTTTGATTAGCAGCAAGGGATATTTTATATGCACCATCCCACAGACAGGATAACACATACCACGGCATTTGATATACCAGTCATGGTGCACTGGCTGGAGCAAGAAATAGCCCAGTGGGCCCACCGACAGGGATCTATCCCAGACCGACCGTGTGTCAAGCGAACGCTTTACCACTGGGCCCCTAGTTATGATGTTTTGTTGTTGTTTTTTTGTAAGGACATCAGTATGCCATTGTTTTGGCTTTTGGTAGAAATAGTACAGAGAATTCATATCATAATCAATATGTGATTGCTTTTGGAACATAGGTGAAAATCAGACTCGAGTGGCTGCCCATCCTGAGTGTCGCACTTGGACAGGATCTGACAATCTCCGTACATTGTTTTCAAGCCTGGTTTGTGTATGCCTGTTTTTCTACATCACTAGGTGGATGACTGGTTTCAATGAAACAAAAGAACACTGCCCTTTCTGCGAACAAAAGCCTGGATACGGTGGGCATTGTTCATGGGATTAAGGAAACAAAACCCAGATTTCCACTCACGGGGTCTAATGGTACACACATTGAAAAAAATCTATAGATCATGATGCGTATAGTGAAAACTGTTGTAAAAGACATTGTGCTATTTTACATTGCATCCTGACCTGCAAGACCTGGTATATGAAAAGTTAAAGTTTTGTTTTGTTTAACAACACTAATAGAGGACATTGATTAATTAATCATTAGCTATTGGATATTAAACAAATGTGTAATTCCGACACATAGTCTTCAGAGGAAACCTGCTACATTTTTCCCATTAGCAGCAAGGGATACTTAATATGTCCTTTCATTGTGACAGGCAGGACAGCACATGCCATAACCTTTGATATATTAGTCATGGGGCACTGATTGGGATGCTATTGTTTGATCCTACCACCCAAACACCCTATTCTTGGTATATCAAAGTTCATTTTATATATTGTCCTGGGCCCGTGCTTAGAGAACCGAGTCCAGACTCAATCTCTAATGAAGGAAGGAAATGTTTTATTTAACAACACACTCAACACATTTTATTTACGATTATATGGCATCGGTCATATGGTTAAGGACCTCACAGATATTGAGAGTGGAAACCTGCTGTCGCCACTTCATGGGCTACTCAGTTGATTAGCAGCAAGGGATCTTTTATATGCACCATCCCACGGACAGGATAATCCATACCACGGCCTTTGTTACACCAGTTGTGGAGCACTGGTTGGAACGAGAAATAGCTTAATGAGCCCACCGATGGGGATCGATCCTAGATCCATCATGCATCAGACGAACGCTGTACCACTGAGCTACGTCCCGCCCCCCAATCTGTAATGATATCACAGGCATACAGTTTGTATGGCATAGTCATGACATGACTGTCTCAGACTCTATTAGAGTCTCAAGTCTAGACTCTAAACGTTTTATAAGCACCAGGCCAGCACATTTTAAAACTATGGCTATTTGGTGTCTAACATACAAGTATTGTATTTTTTGACACTTTGTCTAGTAAGTGAGAGAGAGAGAGAGAGAGAGAGAGAGAGAGAGAGAGAGAGAGAGAGAGAGAGAGAGAGAGAGAGAGAGAGAGAGAGGGGAGATGGAGAGAGAGAGGGAGAGAGAAAGAGATAGAGTGGGGGAGAGGGAGAGAGAGAGAAGAAAGAGAGAGAGATGGGAGAAAGAGAGAGAGAGAGAAAACCCACTGCTGACACATAGACTATTCCTATGAACAAGGGATCTTTAATATGCCTATAGTCAGGACAGCACATCCCATTGTCTTTGATATCCATGTACTAGTTTTGGGTGCATGGAAAAGGCTGAGTCCACAGAAAGCTATATAATCCCACCTTTAATTGTTTGTAAAGGTTGGTCACTGACCAGTGGTTGCGGTTAATAAATATTTATTTTTTTTAAATAGTGTACATGTAGTTTAGTACCTGGTACCTGCAGACATGACAAATTAGACAGTACATTATTTATTGTTGATAACATAGCAACATGAGTTTCAACGTCAATGTTCTTGTCAAGCATACTTTTTTTGTTTTACTTTGACTAAATGCTGTTTATTATGTCCATCTATATTTATTATGAATACATAGTGGATGGTGTGTTTGTGTGAATATATACAGGCAATCATTTTGTTTAATTAAAATGTTTAAACATATTTAAATATTTCATTTATTACTGATGTAAGTTTCTGTAAACCTGCTGTTAAATATACAAAATACACCATTGCAAGCTGTGTTCCCCTTTATGTTTTGTTGTTAAATTGGTATGAGTCTTTTGGTCATCAGCTGTTGGATGTCAAACATTTGGTAATTCCGACTCATATTCATCAGCTGTTGGATGTCAAACATTTGGTAATTCTGACTCATATTCATCAGCTGTTGGATGTCAAACATTTGGTAATTCCGACTCATATTCATCAGCTGTTGGATGTCAAACATTTGGTAATTCTGACTCATATTCATCAGCTGTTGGATGTCAAACATTTGGTAATTCTGACTCATATTCATCAGATGGAACCCTCTACATTTTTCCTAACGCAGAAAGGGATTTTTTATGTGCACTTTCCCACAGACAGGAAAGCACATACCACGGCCTTTGACCAGTTGTGGTGCACTGGTTGGAACGAGGAAAAACCAATCAGTTGAATTGATCGATCCGGCAATGCAATCACCTCAAGCAAGCACTCAACCAACTGAGTTAAATCCTGCCCCACTTATTATGAATACATAGTGGATGGTGTGTTTCCAAGAACACACAGGCAATCTTCATTTTCTGTTAATATTTACAAATTTTTAAATCTCTTATTTGTTACTGATGTATGTTTTCATAAACCTCAATGTTAACTATACACCCAGACACCATGGCAGGCTGTGTTCCCCAGCGTGTTTTATTGTTAAATTGGTATGGAAGGAAGGAAGGAAATATTTTATTTAACAACGCACTCAACCCAGATACCATGGCAGGCTGTGTTCCCCAGCGTGTTTTATTGTTAAATTGGTATGGAAGGAAGGAAGGAAATATTTTATTTAACAACGCACTCAACCCAGACATCATGGCAGGCTGTGTTCCCCAGCGTGTTTTATTGTTAAATTGGTATGGAAGGAAGGAAGGAAATATTTGATTTAACAACGCACTCAACACATTTTATTTATGGTTATATGACATCAGACATGTGGTTAAGGACCACACAGATATTGAGAGAAAAAACCTGCTGTTGCCACTCCGTGAGCTACTCTTTTCAATTAGCAGCAAGGGATCTTTTATATGCACTATCCCACAGACAGGATAGTACATACCATGGCCTTTGTTACACCAGTTGTGGAGCACTGGCTGTTAAATTGGTATGAGTCATTTGGTCAAATGTGTACATTTTAATTATTTAAACAATGGACTGGCTTTACACTGTCTGTAAAATAGATCTACATGTATAAACACATTTAAAATGAATTAATGAATGTTTAACGACACCCGAGAATGAAAAACACATCCACTATTGCCTGTCAGACAAGAGCCAATGTCTTTTACAAGCTGGGGTGTCATCAATTATTTTTTTTATTTTTTTTAAGTTACTTGAAAATTACCTGTACATTGCTCTTTTATAGGGTAACTACATTTTCTGTTTGAGAAAAAGTATGTAAAAGAACTTTGCTGCTAGTAGAAGTACAACTTATGTGGTAGTTTGCAGATTTCTTCCTATTCTCTAAACCAAAGGTTACAGTATTTCTTTTCTTTCATTCTCTCATTATTTTAGTTCACATATCATGTTTACCATATGTTTGACAGCTAACAGTCACTAATTAAACAATGTGCTGGAGTGTTATTAAACCTCTTCTTTTTTTTTAGTTTGTTTAAAAATACAATAGGTGCAAAATAAATTCTTTATTAAAGATGGATGATAATCTTTGTTTAAGTAATAGATTTAAAGATCTAAAACTGTGTCACTAAAGACACCGAGAAAAACAACTGATTTTTCTGACACTTTCCGCCCCCATGAGATGAAGCCCACTAAATTGTCTTTAACCATGTGACTGCTTTGCAAATAAATTGCTACTTCCCTCTATCCCTCTCTGAGACAATGCGGAATATTTCCATTGCATAATGCTCAAAATGAGTAAATTATTAATACCCAGCTATAGTCGGTGGAGAATTGATGTTTGAATTATTAAAAACAGCACGGCAAACCGTTATGCGCCGATGCATTTAAAACGGACAGCTGAAGCGCTAACCACTATTGGCTTGAAAACCATCCACTCTCGTGTGTTGTTGCTACTGCTGATTACATTAATAGATATAGCTGCGGGTGTTTTTCCCAGTGAATGGAAAGCTCGTAGCTTGAGACATGCGTGGAGACTTGCATTATTATGGCATAAACGGTGTTGTTATTTGTATCAGACAGCACAGACGGACAATGCACACACTCTCTCTCACTCTCACTGTCTCTGGTTAAATGTCTGTGTGCTTGATAATTACACATAATGATAGTGACCAGAAAAATATATGTGTCTGATGACAGGAAAATTACTGGCGTTTTAAGAAGTACAATATGTTTGTAGTTAAATCTCAGAGATTTACATGTCCTGACTCTACTGATGGAATGATTTCAGAGATTTAAATGTCCTGACTACTAACTGGATGATTTCAGAGATTTAAATGTCCTGACTCTACTAACTGGATGATTTCAGAGATTTAAATGTCCTGACTCTACTGACTGGATGATTTCAGAGTTTTAAATGTCATGACTCTACTGATTGGATGATTCAGAGATTTAAATGTCCTGACTCTACTGACTGGATGATTTCAGAGATTTAAATGTCCTGACTCTACTAACTGGATGATTTCAGAGATTTAAATGTCCTGACTCTACTGACTGGATGATTTCAGAGATTTAAATGTCCTGACTCTACTGACTGGATGATTTCAGAGATTTAAATTTCCTTCTGACTGTACCAACTTAAGGATGATGAGTCTTGTGGTCTAGTTTCCTAACATGATAAAGATGGGTAAAAAGCTTCTGTCTTCCCTCAGTGCTCAGATTGTCAAGCTTAAAGTAATGTGTGGCCTTTCTCTTGATCCTGCAGCCAAGGAAGAAAAGGCGGTGTTATCGGTGACCCCAGAACCGATTCCCTCGTACCGCTTCCTGCACACCTTATACAAGAAGAAGTCAGACAAACAGCTCAACATTGAAGTACGGGTAAGTACTCGGACAGTTTGTATTTATTTCTAAAATGTATTTACTACTGTAAAGTACTGGTACCAGTAATGTTTTTATTTATTAAATTAAATTAAAGGGGCATTCGCATGTGATGGAATTGTACTGTGAGAACACCTGAATCGGAACGACTTTAGTCTTATACAACAAATTGTGCCTGAATCGTACCGATTAGAACATGTTCTATTTCTCAAATCGTAACCTCTCAGCCAATGAAATCACATTAAAGTACAATCTTTTAGGTTTTTTACTTCCGTGTTTTTTTACTTGCTTATAAACATGTTAAAATGTCTGGATTTCATGGTTTAATAAAACCTATTGCTGTCGAGGTGTGGTCAATAATTGTTTTGTTACATAATGCCATCAGTAAATTGTCTACATTCATGTTTTCTTTATTTCGGTGGAAATTTGTAGGCACTTACATTTCCCACAAAATATTTTTAAACTGACAAGCTTTCACAAATCGCATGCGACAAGTCGGTGTGACTAATCACATCATCAGAACACTGCTTAAGGAGCTAAAAATTAGACAAGCAACTCAATATTAAGTTCAGGTACGAATGTATTCAAATTTTATTTATTTGTAAAATTACTTACTAATATAATGTACAGATAGATTCCATAGGGAAATTATTTTTAAAGAGAGCTGTCTGCTTAAAATGGGTAGCAACTTGAACAGGTTTGTTTGATTGTAGTAAATTGAAAAACACAAGAAATATTTTGAATTTTATGTAATGATTTGAGGCGTTTATTTTTTAATTAGTGTCACATATTTCTTGCACACTTCACACAAGTGAAAAATAGACAAGGATCAAAATATGTGTGAATTAATTCTGTCAGTATCCATCAAATTAATTCAATATGTAACAATTTTATAAAACATATTTGTGTAGCTGTAACTTAATTTACATTTAATGGTATTTTAATTACAATTACGGTAGAATCTCGTTGGGTCAAACTCAGAAGGGTCGAATACACTACAAGATTCCCGAGTTACACTTACACGTTGTTGACTGAATGGTTAGGTCAAACTACCCGGTGGGTCGAAAACATTCTCGAGCACCGACTGGGTTCGAGCAAACAGGATTCATCTGTATATTAAATTGGTTCTTGTGGTTTTCTTCTAATAAAATTTTGTATGATACTTCACCTTAATGCATGATTAATATGTTTGCAAATTAATTTTTATTGTGTTTGTAACTGTATGTATTTGTTTTTATTATGTTTCTTTTTCTCTATGAGTCTTATCTTTTATTTTATCTTTCTTTTGTGTATAGACTTTTATATCAATAAGAACATTTTATTATCCCAGCAGTCACTTAATGGGCAACACGTGTTCAGTACTTTCTCACTCAGAAATATCACTCATTTACCCTAATGGGCAATTTTATGTTTACCAACCAATAATCAACAATATTTTGTTACTACTAAATATGACATTATATAGCAAATATATAAAATGATATTATGTGTTCTAAAAAGTTTGCATTTATGCATTTATATATCCTGTTGTCAGTTTGTAACAAAATGTTCTTTTAAAACAATTTTTCGTTTTTATTCATACTTATGAAAAAGCTATATTTTGGTAATAAAATAGAATAATAAATGTTACACCTTTTAGTATAACTACCAATCAAATAAATTTCATTATTCACTCACTAAAAATTCTTGGCAAGTGAAAATTATTTTATTTGGATCATAAACTTGTTAACTCATTTGTTTGCATTTGTCCCATTTTCCTTAAATCATTAACATGAGAACGTTTTGTTATTAATTGACAACTGGATATAGAAATAAACTAACAAGTTTAATTTTGACTTTACAAAATATATATTCCATCATTTCTAAATTATTGATATTTTTACATATTTACTTATTCAAAGTACAGTCCAACCTGTGTTAAATAAGCATGAGGAATTATCAAACAAGATATTTCAGTTAAATCACACTCCTTAATTCCCCCTCCCCATGGTTGCTATGGGTGCACCATGACTGGTGAGTGATATGCCAGTGAGTGAAGCAGTCATTTTCACAATTTTCAGAGGTATGTGCTGTCCTGTCTGTGGGAGAATGCATATAATGATCCCCTGCTTCTAGTTAGTAGAGTAGCCCAAGTGGAAGGAAGAAATGTTTTATTTAACAACACACTCAACACATTTTTATTTAACATTATATGGTGTTGTTAAGAACCACATAGATAATGAGAGACGAAACCCATTTGTGTCAAAATATGGGCTACTCTTTTTGAATAATAACAAGGAGTCTTTTGTATGCACCTTTCCACAAGCGAGACAGTACATACTATGGTCTTTGATACATCAGGGGGCGGGGCATAGCCCAGTGGTAAAGCGCTTGCTTGATGCACACAGTCAGTTTGGGATCGATTCCCGTCGGTGGGCCCATTGGGCTATTTCTTGTTCCAGCCAGTGCACCACGACTGGTATATCAAAGGTCATGGTATATGCTATCCTGTCTGTGGGAGAGTGCATATAAAAGATCCCTTGCTGCATTGAAAAAAATGTAGCGTGTTTCCTCTAATGACTATGTGTTAGAATTACCAAAAGTTTGACATCCAATAGCCAATGATTTATTAATTAATGTGCTTCAGTGGTGTCATTAAACAAAACAAACTTTATTTATTTTGATACATCAGTTGTGGAGCATTAGCTATAATGAGAAATAAGCCAATGGGTCCACTGACAGGGATTGATCTTACACCAGCTGCATTAGGCAAGTGCACCATCTGTGGGAAAATGCATATAAAAGATCCTTTGCTGCTTTTTGCCTAAATGATGGTAGCTGGTTTCGTTTTTCATTATCTGGACCACATGTCAGATAACCATATGTTCATTACCAAATGGTCAAACTAACATGTGCTGAGGTTTTATTAAACAGATATTCCAATCCTTTCATTAAGTACACTGGCCAAGAAGGTATCTTCTGGTGTACAGTATCCTTATTTTGATGTTCAGTTCATATGGGAATATTTAATAAAATGTTTGCTGTACATTGCATTAGTCACTATTTCTGCTTCCATAATACATCATAACAGATTTTATATGTACCAGAAGTTTCTCCTTGTCCAAACCAGACCCCTGGTACACCCTTTTTCCACATTTCCTTTATCCTCTCTTGAGACAAGTTGCAAAGTATGAACAAGAAGTTACGGTGATTTGAGTTTATTACCCATATGGTTAAAATATCTTGGTACATATCAAAGTGATACATCCTACTAGAATGCCAAATGGGATGTAACACTTTGTGACATCATCGATTGGCGCATTACAACCTTACAGGAACGTCAACAAAATGAGTTGAGTGATATAAATTAGACCGAGTATGGGTAATAAGTAAGATATTAAACTCGCTACCATTTCGTATCATGTTTATGTCCCTCGTAAAATAATTTTCATTGTCATTTACTAAAGCTCGTGACAACTGAAAATTATTTCACTTGGGACATAAACATGACATGAAATGGAAGCGAGTTTAATATCCTATAATTCACTAATTATTTTGATGGTTCTTTGTCTCTAATTGATAACTTTACTATTTCAAGAAGGAAACACTTTGTTGTGATAGGGTTTTTTATTGTGATTTCTTTTTTTTCTTTCTTTCTTTTTTTCTGTGCTGCCCTGTCAAAGGGTTAATAAAAGACCTCTTGACTAAGTAGAGCTTAATGCCCAAGTCCAAGTCCAATATTTTTAACATGCTCATATACCACTAGAGTTTCAAGTATGTCTATCCTGGGTCCCGTCTCTGGATAGCCATTGACCTGACCCAGGACAGATGCAACTCAAAGGTCAAGAGCCTGGGCTGAGGTGTGATGTGTCATGTAAATTATCCCCTTCAATGGACCACAGAGTTACATCTCATTCAACTCATCCCTTCATGACCGCAATGACTGCATGGTATGTCAAACACTGTGCCATGTGCTCTGCTGTTTGTTGGCACATGAATGGAGCAGATTCCTTGCTGCTAATTGCCAGAACTAGACTGTATGTCGGTGGCAACAATCTAGACCTAAGTGTCACAATTAATAATGTTTTAAATGTTTTGTTTTTCCAGGCAATTGTACACAACCAGGAGGAATTCCCTTGTACAACAGCACTGTTACCAAGGAATGCAGCTAATAACAACAAACCTGAGATCATTACATGTGAGTTCTGAGGTTATTAATGTTCATGTTTACATTTGATTGACATTTAAATTTAGTTACCTTTGCAGACTTTGGGCATCTGAACAATTGGGAGGTGGGAGGGGGGGGGGGGGATACAGCTCAGTGGTTGAGTGCTCTCCTGAGGTGTGATGGGTTACAGGAACAATTCCCTTCGATGGACTTGAGTTTTTCCCCTTTCTAACTAGTGCCTCATGTTTCATAACTCCAGGACTGTGGTATGTACTGTCCTGCCTATGAGAAAGTATATATAAAAGATCTCTTGTTCCTTCATATATGGTAACAGTAGATTTCTTTTTTTTTTCTTTTTGAATATCCATATGCTATGGACCACATAGTCATAGTTTAAAATGTGTTACGGTGTTGTTAAACCAACATTTCTTTTCTTTTCTTCTGGATTACCAGTATCTGTTTAGCACATCAATTTATTAATCATTGGCTGTTAGATGTCAAAAATTTGGTAAGTCTGACATGTAGTTTTAAGAAGAAACTTGCTATATTGTTTCCATTAGCAGCGGGGGATGTTTGGGATGGGGAAAAAAAACAATCAGAGATTGGGTCTACTGAGAGGATTTGAACCTTGAACCCAAGCATCTCAAGCGAGTGCTTTACTGACTGAGCTAGATCCTACCTAAAAAAAAGAAGGAAGGAAATATTTTTTATTTAACAACACACTCAACACACTTTATTTACGGTTATATGGCATCAGACATATGGTCAAGGACCACACAGATACTGAGAGAGGAAACCTGCTGTCACCACTTCATGGGCTACTCTTTTTCAATTAGCAGCAAGGGATCTTTTATATGCACCATCAGACAGGGTAGTACATATCACGGCCTTTGATATACCAGTCATGGTGCACTGGCTGGAACAAGCGTTAGTGAGAGAAATTAGAGTAATGGTACTAGGGCTCTATTAACTTGCACTCTGGGTGGGGACTAGCACTGGGATTTGAACACAGTACCTACCAACACCAAGACTTATGTCTTAAACCTCCAAACTGACAGAAGCATTAACATGGACCCAATATTTGTATGAGAGACCCAGCATCTTAAGACTGATGGCTTAACCATTACAAAAACCATGGTCATCACTAGTTATCTATCTGTGTCTATGGGTAGATAAAATATGGCATGCTTCCATCAGACAACTGTTCAAGCATGACTGGCATGGACACAACCTTTGATTTGATCAAAAAGTTCTGTCCAAGATGGGCTATCATCATTAATACTTATAGCTTATAACAGTCATGCAAGGTGGGTTGGTTCAGAGGCTGTCATAATTAATACTGATAGCTTATTACAATCATGTAATGTAGACTGGTTCAGAGGCTACCATCATTAATACTAATAGGTTATAACAGTCATGTACAGTAGATTGGTTCACAGGCTACCATCATTAAACCAGATAGCTCATAACAATCATGTAAGGTACATGTACTTGTAGGTTGGTTAACAGGCTACCATCATTAAATCTGATAGCTTATAACAATCACGTAATGTAGATTGATTCAGAAGCTACCATCATTAAAACTGATAGGTTATAGCAATCATGTAAGGTACCTGTAGGTTGGTTAACAGGCTACCATTATTAAACCAGATAGCTTATAACAATCATGTAATGTAGGTTGGTTCACAGGTACCATTATTAAATCTGAAAGCTTATAACGATCACATAATGTAGATTGATTCAGAGGCTATCATCATTAAAACTGATAGGTTATAGCAATCATGTAAGGTACCTGTAGGTTGGTTCACAGGCTACCATCATGAACACTGATAGCTTATAACAATCAGGCAAGGTAGTTTGGTTCACAAGCTACCATATCATTAACCATGATGGCTCATACCAATCGTGTAAGGATAGATTGGATTATGTGTATCCGTGTCTACTGATTTGCTCAATTTAGCAGACACCCCAACAGGGTCGCGGTATGTCAACCACAAGCACTCACATTACAGACAGGTCCTTAGTCCAGTGGGTAATCATGGCAAGTTCACCAGGGTCCAGTGCGGTGGTGAAATACTGCCATGGTGTGATTGTATTCAGCCTCCAGGGAGTAGATGTGTGCACTGGACAGCCCACATAATATTATTTCATTGACATCATCTGATTACAGCCGGTCTCTGGTGACACTTCTCATCTTATTACTGGCCTGCAGGAAAGCAGTATTGAAGTATGGCTAATAACAAAGTAGACAGTATTCATACCATGTCGTAATTGGGTGAATATATTAATATAAACGAAACATTACAGATATACATGTGGATGGATGGATGGTTGGATGGATGGTTGGTTGGATGGATGGTTGGTTGGATGGATGGTTGGTTGGATGGATGGATGGATGGATGGATGGATGGATGGATGGATGGATGGATGGATGGATGGATGGATGGATGGATGGATGGATGGTTGGATGGATGGATGGATGGTTGGTTGGTTGGATGGATGATGGATGATGGATGGATGGTTGGATGGATGGATGGATGGATGGATGGATGGATGGATGGATGGATGGATAGTTGGATGGTTGGATGGATGGATGGATGGATGGATGGATAGACCAGCTGGTGGTTATGTGAGTAGATGGACAGATGGATGGACTGACAAATAGTCAGATGGATGAAGGAATTGGTGGATGGATGGATGGATAGATGGATGGATGAATAGATGGATGGACAGATGGATGGATGGACTGGCTGGTGGGCAGATGGATAGATAGATGGACTGACAAATAAACAGATGAGTGGAGGAATCAGTGGATGGATGGATGAATGGACAGACAAATTGATGGATGGAAAATAAAGTTTGTTTTATTTAACGACATCACTAGAGCACATTGATTTATTACTCATCATTTGGTAATTTTGACATATAGTCTTAGAGAGGAAACCCACTACATTTTTCCATTAGTAGCAAGGGATCTTTTATATGCACCATCCCACAGACAGGATAGCACATACCATTGCCTTTAATATACCAGTCATGGTGCACTGGCTGGAATGAGAAATAGCCCAATGGGCCCACCAACAGGTATCAATATGGGTAGGTGGATGGATGGACTAACAAATTAATAGATAGATGGACTAACAAATGGATAGATGGATGGATGGATGGATGGTCTAACAAATGGATGGATGGATGGATGGACAAATAGATGGATGGATGAATGCACAGATGTCTCACTGGTGGGTGTGTGGGCAGATGGACAGATGGATGGACTGACAAACAGAAAGATAGAAGGAGGGATGGATGGATGGATGGATAGATGCACTTAACAGAAATAGACTTCAGACAGACAGAGATTAGTTGCATGATTGTGTGTTGTGTAAATTTATAAAATAGATTTGTGAATTGTAAATAGTTCATCTGTTTGCTTTCCCATAATTAAAAAACTAAAAATAATTTTCTTTTAATTTCTAGTTTTCCTGGAAATTATCACAAATGTTTAATTACCATGGATGAAGTTTTTGAAATATTTTCTGATTTGACTCCATTTACAAGAAACAAGTCATTCTCTGTTCATATAATTCCTTTAAATAAAGATATATTGTTGTCTTAAATGAGCTTTGGATGCTAAACTTAACTTCCTCCCAGACAATTAGATACATCCTGTAGACACCATTCTTTAACTGTGGCACATCAGAGATTACCTCATGTATGTGTATAGATGCTATTTCTGGCAACTTTTTGCCACTTTATAAGCTAATTGTCTTTTTGACCGATTTGATTTATCGACTGGCAGAAAATTACTGTGGTCATTTAATACAGGTATTTAAGGTGTTGTCGTCCAATTTATAAGACCACTGGCTGTGTGAGATAGCTGATATATGCTAATGAAACTAAATTAAGGTCGAAAATAGTTTAGGAAAAAGAAAAATATCACTTGAGGGTACTTGGATCTCATAATTACATGATGTTCCAGTTTAAAACTTAAGGCTTTTTTTTTTTTTTTTACATCTAGCCATATGAAATTTATTTCTTGACTATATGATCATTTCAAATTTGTCTTGAATTCTAGAACCAATTTTGTTTAAAGCTTATCTGGAGATGAGTAGACCTTTAGGTTCATCATTAGTTTTAATATTCTGAACTGCAACAATCTCCACAATTCTGTCTATAACATAATAAGCAAAGCCTTTTTAACAGTTTCTCATCATTCTGATTGCTTCTCCTCTTTTGATCTGCACTGTTGACAATGTTCTGTATACTTGATGCCACATTTAATTCACAAGGATTTTTGTGTGTGCTCAGGTCTAGTCAACTACTGTACACACATCATGCTAAAGATTGTATTGCACATGAATTACATAAATACAACCTCAATGGGTGCTGCCATCTTTGGCACTTAATGGTGGCTGTGTATGTAGCCTTGGCTAATGAGATCTGGCTATTTACATGGCAGTCATATTTTGGGGGAAGAGCCCAGTGTATTGGACAGCACACCCCATCTAAACATCTGTGTGTGAAGCAAGGGTTATATCTAGTAGTATATACAATTACAAAATCCAAGTATCATTGGAGCTGGGCGGTATTGAAATTTCGGGTTTGGTACCAGTATTTTAGGGGTGATTTACTGCGGTATCGGTACGGTATTCAGTATTGACACAATACTGATACTGATATCGAGTGGTATTTTTGGAATACTCAGCTTTAAATGCATGCCCAAGTTAAGGCTCACCTGCTAATTTGTCAGCCATTTTGCATTGGTCAGATATATTGTTAGTGCTTGAGGGAGGGAGATATATTTCGGTATTTTGAAATTTGCCCAGCTCTAAGTAACATGAAAATTCTGGTATGTGCCAAACTGTTACATTAAGATTCAGAGGTTCAATAGACATTCAACATTAGGACAGATGACTATTGAATACTGGGGGAGAACAATACTGGAGGAGAATGAGGATTGAGATAAAGGATGAACTGTATTTGACAAAAGAATCTTTTCTTTATATGCCAAAAAAAAAAAATAATAATAATAATCAAATACCTTGAACTGAAATCTAGTACTGATTTGTAACAAAGAAAGTGTTAATCAAACCGAGTGTTTGTTGAGTTAAATCAGGACACAGATTGTAATTATCTTCTGCTGCTGATCGAGATAAGTGGGTTTTTATATGCCCAGCTGACTGTGAGCCATGTACAATAGCCGGTTGCAGTTTCTGTGCTATGCCATCAGATCAGCGGGTGAGTCTCCGTCAGTGCAGTCACTGCAATGTTATCTGCCTTTATGAGACGTCAATGCAGTCATTGCAATGTTATCTTCCTTTACGAGACCATATTTGCATTTTGTTTGATCTCTGGCTCTCTTTTGATTGCTTGATGTTGCAATGAAAATAAAAGCAGGATTTATCCAACAGAATAAGTCCACTTGGTTCCATGCATAAAAGATGTTTTGTGTAAATTGCCAACACCAAAAATAACAGTAAAGTCAAACCAGTTTTAACCTGCAGCACAGTCAAACCAGTATTAACCTTAGGGGTGACACAATACACCAATGCATCGATGCATCACGATATTACTGCTGACGATACGATACACCTTGCTTGTGTTTCGATTCTAATTTCGACCATGTGTTGATTCCTATATTAATTCCATATTAATTCCCCATTGTCCATTTGTACTGGTATGTACTTATTAACAAGTTATATTCTTGACAAAACAAAGACAGTGGACAAAGGTTATGTGCCTGCTTATGTGGTAGTTCTACGGGGCGGGATGTAGCCCAATGGTAAAGCGCTCGCTCGATGCACGGTCGGTCTGGGATCGATCCCCGCCAGTGGGCCCTTGGGCTATTTCTCGTTTCAGCCAGTGCACCATGACTGGTATATCAAAGGCCGTGGTATGTACTACCCTGTCTGTGGGATGGTGCATATAAAAGATCCCTTGCTGCTAATCGAAAAGACTAGCCTATGAAGTGGTGACAGCGGGTTTCCTCTCTCAATATCTGTGTGGTCCTTAACCATATGTGTGATGCCAAATACCCTTAAATAAAATGTGTTGAGTGCATTGTTAAATAAAACATTTCTTTCTTTTTTGGTATTTCTACATTAAAACTGTTTTTATAATCAGTGTTTTATTTTTATTTCTTATTTTTAAATCACTTCACCTAAGCTTCAATTTACTTCTTGTTTTACGGGGAAACCATCATGAATCAGATATCATGATATGTATCGTATCATATCGTGAGGTAGGTGTATCATGACACCCCTAATTAATCTGCACCAATACAGAGAGATCACTTTAATTAAACTTGTTGTTTCCTTTGACTGAATAAATCTGTGCATTAAATATCAAAAACTAATATTGGATTTTTATTTATTAAGTTTAATTATGTAACCTAGATGAAATAGAAAAAAGGACTGGGTTTGTGTGTGTGTGTGTCTGTGTGTATGTGTGTATGTGTCTGTCTGTCTGTGTGTGTGTGTGTGTATCTGTGTGTGTGTGTGTGTGCACGTGTTGTGTGTGTGCATGCATGTTGGGTGCGTGTGTTTGTTTGTTTGTGTGTGTGTGTGTATGTGTGTGTGTGTTGTGGATATCATTTCTTTTAATGATGAAACAGGCATAATATATGTAGCCATCAATGAAAATGATGCCATGGGATGTGATAAGAACATTTAACTGTATGCATAGTGCCAGGTTCACGAGGGCTGGGGAATCATGACTCTTTGTTTATCCACTTCTGTATTAAAATGATACAAAAGCCAGAATGCATGAAAATGCATCTACATAAAATGATTCACAACTATATATATATATATATATATATATATATATATAGCATAGGCATTGGAAACAGAGGATTGAGGAAAGTACTGAACCCCCCCAACTTTGAAAGTAATGCATTGTCTTTTCCAGTTGAAAATCAAATTAATATATAGCTCCCACTCCAGCGCCGTCATCTTATGACCTCTTTGCATTGATCTCTGTTGGTGGACCCACGGAGCTATTTCTTGTTCTACCAAGTGCACCACGACTGGTATATCAAAGGCTGTGATATGTGCTATCCTGTCTGTGGGATGGTGCATATAAAAGATTCCTTGCTATTAATGGAAAAATGTAGTGGGTTTCCTCTCTAAGACTACCCGGTATATGTCAAAATTACCAAATGTTTGACAGCTAATAGGCGATGGTTAATAAATCAATGTGCTCTAGTGGTGTTATTAAACAAAACAAACTAACTTTAACTTATGACCTTTATGGTAGTCACTCACTCACTCACTCTGTAAAAACAGATCATGATTATATTGTACTTTTTTTTATTTACATATACATCAAATTGAAATTTGTTAATTGGTTTTATTCATTATTAGAAATATACTAAAAGGCATTCGACTCTTTCTGTCAGTTTCCCCCGACTCTGTTTTCTGAGCTGTCCACACCATCGCTTACCTGTCTCCACTTCCTCCATGGGTGCAGTCTCTGTGTATTTCCCTGCACCCACCTGGCATCCTTGCCCTCTGCCGCTAATAAAGCTGGTCTGACCCACGGCACTAACTAACGACCGCTGGTAGAAGGGGTGCATAGTAGGTGGTTACAAGTGCCTCTTAACAATGCCAGAAGTAACTACTGAACACTCCCCGAAGTGGTCAGACTAAGCCCACAGCTAAAAGCTGATGGGGAATGGCAGGTGTGTGGCACAGATAGCCACAAGAGACAAGCACCTGTCATGGTTGGAGAGACAAGGACTGGGATGTGGAGGTGGACAGCGAAAGAAGTTGAAAGATAGAAGGAGTTGCCAGATCAGGAAGAAATGAGATGGAATTCAAAAAGAGAGAAAGGAAAGGGGGCAGTGGGATAAAAAAAAAAAAAAAAAAAAAAAAAAGCAAAAGTTATTGTGACACACAAAACACAAAGATAATTTTACTGCCGTGTATGAAATGTTATAACATGGAAAGAAAAATGTCCCAAGGTATGGAAATGAGCAATAATCCATGAAAAGGGTGCACCTGCCATATGCAAATGAGCCACATCACTAGAGGGGGTCCAGCGCGAAGTTCACACTGTCGGTAGCAAGTGTGTCCACCTTGATCATTGATACAGGCCTGGTACCATCATCTCATTGAGGCCACTAAATGATGGAGACAGTTCCTGGGATTGCCTGTTTCGCAGATGCGTGGTTCGGATTCATGTGTCTTGGCGATGGTCCCTGACATGGTTGTTTTGTTGATATCGTTGCCATAAGTGCCATATGGTGTTTCTGTGGACGTTGAATTGACGTGCGACATCATGCTACGAGGTCCAAGATTTAAGCATCCCTATGACTTGCCATCTGTCATTTTCACTGAGTCGTGGCATGATGAAATTGCATCAAACAGTTCACTAATGGTGTTTTTCTGACTTCTGGACTTCTGAAGGCTGCACAGAGTGGAATGATTTGCGACTGAATGTCTGGCCTTTTATGGTGAACACTGGACAGAATTTCTCCTGAATATTCCATGTTTCTTGCACAAAGCATGCAATCGCTGCAAAAACTGCTTGGTTGCATTTCTCTGAGCTGTTTCATGCACATTTTCTCTGGTTTACATCCATAAATCCATTCATAAATTTATTACTCCAAACAGTCCATGTCACAGTAACTTTTGCCTTTTAGTATATAACCATTTGTAAGATTATGTAAACTGAGTGTTACATATTTTATGGATATATCGGATATTCTGTAAAAAGGCTTCCTGTTTACTTGCATGTTTTCTTTGTTTATCCGTGTTACAAAACATTTACACTCAACACCAAAACCTGACGACCAATACATTCCATAATATTTCAACATGGTCTAGCCATTTAGTGACACACATTTAAAGTGAAATCAATACACTGTCAAAACAGCTAATTGATCTGGACACAATGTTGTATTATAACCATTGTTTCTACACAATCGCCTTGCACAATACCAGCTATTCTGCTGAGTGATGCTGGTGAATCATTCACAAAACCAACACTAGAAATATAAAGGCGATGGAGTGTAAAATCAACCAACTGTTTGATTACAAGAATATGGGTGAACAGGTTTCTAAATACTGTTTATGTATTGAGTTTGTGAAGCGTTAACCAATACTGTTAGCATTGGAACATTACACTGGCATGAGCAAGAGGTAATCAATCGATGTTCAGTTTGATGATTCAGTGGTTAATTCATAGTGCATGTGATCAAAGCTGGAAGGAGCTAGGTTCAAATCACAGTACTGACCTCAACCTAGAATGTTTATTAACCACTATTTTTAATCAGGTGCTATAAATACTGATTAATGTAAGAATAACTAAACATTTCACCAGCATTTTGTGTTCTTTTTCTTTTTCATCTCTTAGAAATTTGCAGATACGTGTAATTCAATTATAAATTAATGTAAGAATAACTAAACATTTCACCAGAATCGTTCCATTGAAGAGAGTGTCTCGTTTTTTATTCTATTTGGTTGGAATTAGAAATGATTTGACTTAACTTGTTGAAGGTGGTTGTAGTGCAAGGGTAACTCTAATCATTATGGTTTAAAAACAGTGTTAATTCCTGCATCTACAAGTGAATGCCATGAATTGTAATGAGCGTTGCTTCCCAAACTCCACGAGCTATTCTCTTTATCTGAGGTGGAACAAGAAACATCATTTTTCTAGTTTAATTACAACATAGCCTAATGTTTGCTCGGTTACGTACAACCAATTAGTTGTGGCATACTTTAAATATGACACTGCACAGAGGCTGTGGAATGAGGGGTTGTGGGGGTCATGCACTTCCCCCTCCCCCCCCCCCTCCCCCAATTACTATGCTCAGAAGGCTGAAAATGCCATATTTTAACACCTGGAATTCAAAACTTGTATTTTGATCGACCCCAAACCATTTAACTGACAAAGACACACCCACCCATCCCCCCCATTTTCAACTATAATCAGTAGGCACAGAGCTCATATGGGCTACTTCTGGTATATAAGGGACATTTTATAGTCAAGCATATTTTCACAGACAGGACAGCACCATACTTCAGCTTTTTGATATACCAGTCATGGAGTACTAGTTGGAATGGGAAATAATCTGATGGGTCCTTTATGTGGAATTGATCCTACACCTCAAGCAAGTATTTTGACCCATGAGTTAGATCCAGTTCCAATTTTTCCATAGACATGATGATACATAAAACAACCTTTGACATAGTAGCAGGGGTTGAAATTAGTTGAAATTCCTGCAGGACATTCAGTCAGGTAAGCTACAAATTCTACTGGACCAAATCAAAACTTGTCAGACCAAACATGATCATAAAGTATAAACACAAAATAATTGCCAGTCTGATGGGGACGGTAGGTAAAAATATTGGGATGGCAGTATTGCGAGCCCTGAATAGTCATGAAACACTGGTTGGAATGGGAGATAACTATGGGTTCATAAAGTGGGAATTGATTTTAGATTTCACCCCGTTCCTTTCTTTTGCAAGAACATAAGTATCTAAAATATCTTTCACATAATAAATGATTATTAATATTATTAAAAGTGCCATTTGTAGCCAGGCAGTTTTTATACATGGTGATCTTTATTGTAGCAAACATAACTGTAGCGTATCAGTTACATGTTTATAAAGCCATCTCCATTATTTGTCTTCTTTTTTTTAAATGTCTTTTATTTTGTATTTATTCACCTTTATGAGAGAACTTAAATCAAGTTTAAACTTTGATATCACAATTTGATAACTGGTTACCTTTAGACTAATTGGCACCAAGAAAATTGATTTTTCTAAAAATGTTTAGTTTTTTAACGATTAATCGAACTTCAAGTTGATCATCTGCACTAATGGGCCACTTCGTGCAAGAGGTTCTCATGAAAAAAAAATCAAAAACATAATTTGGCAGATATTTTGTTAAAAGGCATATTCATGTATTAAAATACCTTGTGGTAGTTGGGACATGAAGTTCATCTGGTTTTAATGAAATTATAGGTATAAAAGGCACATTCAACTTCCTTTACATTAAATATTAAGCATTAAAATTTTATTTTAATTTATATCCTGTTCTAAAATTATATGGTTGTCATAATCAGAAAAAAAAGGTATTTGTACATGGTAAATATTTACAAATAAACACTCCTAAAAGAGTATAAATGTGAATAAATAATGGGAAAGTTGTTGTTAGAAAATAATGCCCCATTTAGTGATGTTTTCCATGTGCCTAATGTTTGGTATGGCCATGACATGGCTGCCACGATCCACACTGCTCATACATATGGAAGAACTGCTATTGATGATCACAGAATTGATTTTTTGATACGTCTGCTTTCTATGTTCTGCATGGGTACTGTGGCAAAAAAAAAAACTGCACATGAAAATGGTCCTTATGGTGTCCTGGGTAGAGATTATGACATAAAATGTGCTGAAAACAGTTTATGGAACAGTTTGTCAATTATTTAATTCCCAAAGTGATATCACTTAGGGAATAATCAAATTCTCATTGCATATCAGAAATCTCATACTGCAGACGTCCTGTTGTCATCATTTTTGTATTGTTCAAAAGGAGATGTGCATTAACATTTAGAAAATTAAATTTGTTAAATGACCATAAAAAGCATTCAGACAGTTAGTACACCAAGGTTGTCAATTTGACCTAACCACATAGGAGTGTCATGTAAAGACATGATGTCACAGATGTGCAAGTGTGTTATATGATATTTACAGCACCACTTATGTTCATTGGTGTGGGTAATAAAGTATAATATTGTTTGACAGAAAGCTTTTAGAATTCAGTGAGCTGGATGTAGCTTAGGGCAGTTTTCTGATGTATGATAGGTCGTAGGACAATCCCTGCCAGTACATGGATAAACCAATATATAGTCTATAAAACCATAAACTGTACACTATAAACCATTCCATCTGTTGCTTCAATCATGACTAGCATAACCTGTCTGTGTGTGTGTGTGTGGTGTGTGTGTGTGTGTGTGTGTGTGTGTGTGTGTGTGTGTGTGTGTGTGTGAGAGAGAGAGAGAAAGAGAAAGAGAGAGAGAGAGAGAGAGAGAGAGAGAGAGAGAATGACAGGGTAGTGAGTGAATTTATCTGAGTGTGATTCTGATCAACCAACTACCCTTTTCATGTAATTCTCTCACCATGCGTTTATTCCCATGCCACTATATATATTATGTATTATGTATTTTGTATCAAGTACTATGTATTATCCATTAATCATTGTGCATTGTCTTTTATGTATTATGTATGTATGATAATCTGTACTGTTCAAACTCTCTACAAGAGGAATAAAGAATATATATATATATATATATCCTGTTTGTGGTGAAAAACTCTTTGACAGGCATAGTCTATCCTGTTTGTGGGGAAAGACTTCTTGACTGTCGTATGTTATCCTGTTTGTGGTGAAAAACTCTTTGACAGGCATAGTCTATCCTGTTTGTGGGGAAAGACTTCTTGACTGTCGTATGTTATCCTGTTTGTGGTGAAAAACTCTTTGACAGGCATAGTCTATCCTGTTTGTGGGGAAAGACTTCTTGACTGTCGTATGTTATCCTGTTTGTGGTGAAAAACTCTTTGACAGGCATAGTCTATCCTGTTTGTGGGGAAAGACTTCTTGACTGTCGTATGTTATCCTGTTTGTGGTGAAAAACTCTTTGACAGGCATAGTCTATCCTGTTTGTGGGGAAAGACTTCTTGACTGTCGTATGTTATCCTGTTTGTGGTGAAAAACTCTTTGACAGGCATAGTCTATCCTGTTTGTGGGGAAAGACTTCTTGACTGTCGTATGTTATCCTGTTTGTGGTGAAAAACTCTTTGACAGGCATAGTCTATCCTGTTTGTGGGGAAAGACTTCTTGACTGTCGTATGTTATCCTGTTTGTGGTGAAAAACTCTTTGACAGGCATAGTCTATCCTGTTTGTGGGGAAAGACTTCTTGACTGTCGTATGTTATCCTGTTTGTGGTGAAAAACTCTTTGACAGGCATAGTCTATCCTGTTTGTGGGGAAAGACTTCTTGACTGTCGTATGTTATCCTGTTTGTGGTGAAAAACTCTTTGACAGGCATAGTCTATCCTGTTTGTGGGGAAAGACTTCTTGACTGTCGTATGTTATCCTGTTTGTGGTGAAAAACTCTTTGACAGGCATAGTCTATCCTGTTTGTGGGGAAAGACTTCTTGACTGTCGTATGTTATCCTGTTTGTGGTGAAAAACTCTTTGACAGGCATAGTCTATCCTGTTTGTGGGGAAAGACTTCTTGACTGTCGTATGTTATCCTGTTTGTGGTGAAAAACTCTTTGACAGGCATAGTCTATCCTGTTTGTGGGGAAAGACTCCTTGGTTGGTATATGTTATCCTATTTGTGGAGAAAAAAATTCATAGTCTATCCTGTTTGTGGGAAAGACTCCTTTGCTGTCATATGTTATCCTGTGTGTGGGGAAAGACTCCTTGGCTGGGAGTGCAGGGAACATTTTGTTTCCAAACCTTGATAAGCAATATTTCTAGTCAATTGAAAATTTATTAGCAATTGCTGTTTAATATTTTAAAATTGTGTAGCGATCTCTGAAAGTTACTTAGAGAATTGTGACGTGATGCTGAACACAATGTTCCCTGATATGATATCCTGTTTGCTACCCATGCTGCTAATTAAACAATAATATGTATTGCCATGTATTGACAATGGGTCTCTAATTACATAGATTAAAAATTCTGAAATTTGGTGAGGGGAGGGAGGGTGGCTGATTAATATGTGAGCATAGAGCTAAACATTTTTTTCAAAATTTTTTGAATTAAAGAAGCATTGCTGTAGACCACACATACCACAGCTTTTGATAAACCAGTCATGGAGCACTGGTTGGCATGGGAAAGAACAGATTGGATTCACCAAAGGGATTTCTTCTTATAATGTATCGCACTGCAAGGCTTAGTTAAAGATGCGTGTTTGAAACCCCAGTGGTATATGAACTAGTTACCTACCTACCTTAGTTAAAGATGCGTGTTTGAAACCCCAGTGGTATATGAACTAGTTACCTACCTACCTTAGTTAAAGATGCGTGTTTGAAACCCCAGTGGTATATGAACTAGTTACCTACCTACCTTAGTTAAAGATGCGTGTTTGAAACCCCAGTGGTATATGAACTAGTTACCTACCTACCTTAGTTAAAGATGCGTGTTTGAAACCCCAGTGGTATATGAACTAGTTACCTACCTACCTTAGTTAAAGAACTGCTACAATACTACAGTCTGTAGACAGCATTTGTATGGTGCATCCTTTGACACACATATGCATTTATAATTTTATCTAATTTGTTAAAAACAATGAATTAAATTAGGTTTTTTTCTTGTTAAAGTGACAGTGTTTTGTATTGTTTTCCAGATGACCATAGCCGTGTAATTTTGCGAGACATGCCTCCAGGCTACAATAATGACTATATCAATGCCAGCTTCATTGATGTAAGTAATCCAGTTTTCTGAAAGTATTCAGACATTTGTGCAGGGGGTGGGTGGGAGGGATTTTTGGGTCAAAACCACCCCTGCTAAAGCTTTTTTTCAGTATATTTTCTGTGGATCATGACTCAACCCCCTATAAATTTCATTGCCACAGTCTAGACCCTCTCCTGCTAAACTTTCCGCACACATGCTGCCTGGTATTGGATAACATATTATTACTATCACTACTTGTGCCTGATTCTTTTGTTCTTTGTACAGTAAAATATGTTTTCAATCAGTCAGTCAGTACAACATTTGAATAATATGTTATTATACTGTATTGAATTGTATTGCAAAGGCGCAGACCCTAGTTTTAACTCGTACAAAATGGACACTAAGTTTTGTTAATTTACAAACTTGTAACTCATTTGGATAAAGTTACAATAGAGTGAAAGAATAGTCTGTGATGTTAAAAGAGGAAAATTAATATCCTTTAAAATAGACTAGAACTCGAATCAGTAAACCGCTATTTCTCAGATGCACTTGCATTTTTAAAAATATG
The DNA here is from genome assembly GCF_016097555.1 of Gigantopelta aegis. Classification (NCBI taxonomy): domain Eukaryota; kingdom Metazoa; phylum Mollusca; class Gastropoda; order Neomphalida; family Peltospiridae; genus Gigantopelta; species Gigantopelta aegis. Next base: position 33,586,047 of record NC_054704.1, on the reverse strand, counting down.
AAAAATGCTATTCTACAAATACCAGGATGACCAAAAACACTTCGGTTCTACAGAAATGGATAATCTAAAGAATAAAATATAAGTAATGTTTGATTTCAGTGATCATAAATGGCTCTAATATGCTGTAGTGTTTAAAGTGTCCTTTTAAGAAGAAGCTTCCTGGTATTATTTGTGTTTAAATTAGTCATGCCAGTATTGTATAAATAGTATTTAGTTATGACTGATGTGTTGATGAGACTTACTGCAACTAAATACTTATCTGTCTGAGGGATTGTGAAGGGACATCATGTCAAAAAGATTAGTTATATTTATCTTATCTTTAAAAAAACAGGCAAAATAAAAATAAAAATCTTCAAATAAATAAACCATGAAAGGCCAAGTTCCATCTCTGGTGCAGATGGAACACTGATAGAAACTGTATAGTGCTGTAAGAAAATACTCATACATTAAAACTGATTCATACAAATGGAGAATACCTGAGATAGATTATTAAAGAAGAAAGGAATGTAAAGAGAAAAAGAGAGAAAATGCATTTGTTAATTCATTGGACATTGATGACATAGTGAAATGACATTTTCTCGTTCCAACCAGTGTACCAGAACTGATCAAAGAAGTGGTATGTGCTTTCCTGTTACACATACAGTGTATGTGGGAAAGTGCATATAAAAGATCCCTTGCTGTATTACATAAAATGTAGCAGGTTTTCTCTGATGACTGCGTGTCAGAAGTACCAAATGTTTGACATCCAATACATGATAATTAATTAATCGATGTGCTCTAGTGGTGTTGTTAAACAAAACAAACTTTAGTAAAATGACAAGTAAAACATTTGAAAGTTAATTTCTAGTTTTGTTGTTGTTTTTTTAGTTCACATAATATTCAGGAAGCTGGCTAACACAAACACATTGGGCCGAATTTACAAAGCCTGTTTCTGTCATATACGTGTGTAACTATTACATATACATTTACAATTCTCAAACATCTGCGTTTAAGAAAAACAATCTTTGCAAATTCAGCCTGTGATTATCATCATGATCATCATTGTCATTACTGTTACTGTATTGCTGATATACATAAAAACAGAGTTAGTTTTGTTTAACTACACCACTGGAGTACATTGATTTATTAATCATCGGCTATTGGATATCAAACATATAGTCATTTTGACACAGTCTTAGAGATGAAACCCGTTACGTTTTTCCATTAGTAGCAAGGGATCTTTTATATGCACCATCCCACAGACAGGATAGCACATACCACAGCCTTTGATATACCAGTCGTGGTGCACTGGCTAGAGCGAGAAATGGCCCAATAGGCCCACCAATGGGGATCGATCGTGCATCAAGCGAGTGTTTTCCCACTGGGCTACGTCCCACCCTTTACTGATATACAAGTCTTTGTGTGCCTTTACTGTTATTTTAAATTATAGCTTTTTAATACAGTTTCTTTACAATCATGTTTACTTTAACCCTACTAACAGTACATTTTGGTTATTGCCTATGTCGTAGACTTGTGACTCACAAGTCATTATAAGTTCTTGTATGGAATGTTCATATAAGAAGAATATATCTTTTTTAACAAACTGATGCCTCAGGTGTTTTATTTGTAGGATGAAAAGGTTATAGGAGATTGGAGTTTAATCCTTAGAAACTAGGCCTTTGTCCATCTGTCATCTTCTCAAATGGTAATAACGGACGTATCAGATGTTTTTTTGTTAATGTCTGACATCAAACATATCTGGCTACAGGCCTCTGTGTGTTGTGATGTGTTTTAGCTTGTGTGGAGGTGACACAGTTCTGTAGTCCATCCCAAATTCTTGTGATTAATAACAATTAATTTTTTTCTTCAAAAAATTTAGTAATATTAAGTATTTTGATCTTGACTTATTTGTATTAATTTGTATTATTATTTTTTTAGGGGTACACATTGACTAAAGAATATATTGCAACACAAGGTGAGTGTATTTACTGATTATTACCACTTTTATACTCAATGAAATTAATTAAAAGCCAGTAGATATTTTCAGAATTTTTCTTTGAAGGGCTGGAAGTAGCCCAGTGGTAAAGTGCTTGCCTGATACGCAGTTGGTCTGGGATCGATTCCCGTCGGTAGGCCCATTAGGCTATTTTTCATTCCAGCCAGTGTACCACGACTTGTATATCAAAGGCTGTGGTATGTGCTGTCTTGTCTGTGGGATGATGCATATAAAAGGTCCCTTGATACTAATGAAAAAATGTATCGGGTTTCATCTCTAAGACTATATGTACAAATTATCAAATGTTTGACATCCAATAGCCGATGATTAATACATCAATGTACTCTAGTGGTGTTATTAAACAAAACAAATTTTATCTTTTTTCTTTGAATATTGCTTTTTTTTTTTAAAATGATTCTTCAGCGTTGTGACATGCTATTAAACATAATAATTTAAACAACAATTTAGAGCAAACAACATGACAAATATCATTATGAACCAACATGTAATGAATCCTAGCTGAATTCACATTTCGATAGTTTCATAAAAAAATAATCCACAAACTATGTGAATCTGTGAAGACGTTTACACATAAGTTTGTGGATGATTTTTTTTCATACCCCGATGAACATAAAAGACAATCCTTATAATTAAATTTAAAACATACTTGCTAATGATGACACTAAAAGTTCATATTTTATTTTGATTTATTTTTTGGTTCTTAAACAATAATTCTTAATAAGAAAAACTATCAATATAAAGTGATGTCATCAGATATGAACAAATGAACAAACTTGCATTGTTATGGCTGAACCAATGGGATGACATTATATAATAATTAATGTTACGGACATTTAATTATTATTTGATCATCAGATGTTTTGTTAAACATTTGGTATTTATTACTACATTATGTGGTTTAGAAAACATTGCGTAGGCTATTCTTTTTTCCCATTATATGATCACAATGTAAATGTAAAATAACATCTAAACATTGAAGTAAAATCAGAAACAAAATAATAGTAAATAAATAAAACAAAATACAGTCAAACCCACTTATTTGCATACCCTCGGTGAAGCTCGAGCATATGCAATTAACCGGGTTAGTTGATTAACAGATAGTACCAACTTTCACTTTGTAACAGCCATCTAACTACAAAAAAGCATGGGAGACAGTCTAACACAGTGTGGTACTTCATACCGGAAGTATTATAGTTAACACAAACATAGCATGTATTGGCCATAAAATATTCAACTTTTTATTTCAGGCCTTTTACTTGTTTGATTTTTTAAGTATCAAAATCAAATACCTTCTGGTAGAAACATTTGTCATTACATGGTTATATAAATAATTTGAAGATCAAATGTACAACAATGATACAAAGAACAATATTTTAGCAAAAAAAACACATTTCAGACTTTTTTTTCTCTTTTTTCAAGTATCTGCTGCAAAAACAAATATTTACCAGTAGTTTTTATCATACAATAATGTCTTGTCCCAGACTGATTTAAATTGATTTCACTGTTTAGAGTTAATTATTATGGTTCTAAAAATAATTTGCTGATTAAACGATTCCCAGACTGGAGCTCATCGCGGTAAGACGTGTTTGTGCACACTGCACGTGCTTTCGCGGCTCGACTTGTGGATCCTTCACTTTTGTTGTTTTTATCAGCGAAGTGAAGTTTTCTACTGGGATGTATTGGAACTGACTACACTGGAACGCGTCTCGTTTCGACAGTCTGCACCACCAGGTTGGATTCATTTTTAGCAAGATTCCTTGCCTCCACGTCATTTCTCCGTCTGACTATGTTGACTTGCTTTTTTCGTGACTCGTATGACGGCCATTCTGCAGAACGCCACGGTTGTTCGCGTTTAGTCTATACATGTCCGAGCCTGTCCTAGCAGCACTGGAAGATTGACCGCCCCACTCTAAGAAGAAATAGGAAGCGGGGTCGGCCCCTACTACTCTTTTCTAGACTTTACTTTGTTTTATTGTGATACCATCTCGTATCCTCCGGAGTCGGGCCCGTCCGCACCACTATACCAACCTATGACGACTGGACTATACCCTAGTCTGATTCTCTCTCTCGTTCAGACAGATCCGGCTTCTCAAGATCTGTATTTCAGCACAGCACTACACTTTTAACGTCTATTGACTGTCAATCTAGGGGTTTTCTTGACGGGATGCAACCCATCTCGTCCCTACAAGCTGTGCACCCTAACGGCCGTAACGAGGCCATTCACGTGGACATATAGATCTGACTTTAAACTTTTAGACCTTCATTCAAAAGTTTATGTCGAATTTACTTTCTTTTTTTAATATTATTAAATAGTCCGATCCTCTCTTCTTTCTCTTATTTATTTTTGGACTGTCCTTCTAAAATGCTCCAAATTATATAAATAAATGTTTGGCTTGTAACTTTTTTCTCTTTTTTTTAAATTCTATTAACTTTTTTACTAATTGCTATTTTCAAAATTCTGCCCATTTTCAACTCTACCCCCCCCCCCCCCCATCTTATCTAATTTCTTTTTGACCACCCGATCTAATCTAGCGACCAAATTTAATGAGTAGAATTTTCTTTATTAATTATATTAGAGATGTGCATCAAAATTTTAAAGGCCCACTATTTAATTTTTGGATGTAAATTTCAAAATTGTCCGCTTAATTTTTTTCTGTCCCGGGACAAGCCCCTGGCTATCCAGAGACAGGCCCCGGGACGGACATGCTTGAAACACTAGTGGTATATGAGCATGTCAAAATTATTCGCACTCGCACACTCGCTGATTAAACATATAAAAATGATACCTCGAACAATAGTTTAGCAATTTTTCAATTAGAGTAATGCATTCACTATTATTATATCCCCAGAGTGTTCCGTTTATATTGTTTTTACTGTGTTTGAGAAAATATTCTGCTAAGTCACAAACAAAAGTACATAATAATATATGATGAACGTTTCAATCAAAGTGATTTCCCTGGGAGATAAAAGGTGTATTCAGTGTGTTACAGTTTTACGACAAATGACCGTCTTTACGTGCTATTTTAAGCCAGGAAGCACAGAAGCGCATTGTCACTGTCACACAACATTCAATTTTAATGCTCTTCTAGCATTATTAGTTTATGTTATTTTTAGCGGTGTTTTTTCCTTCACTCTTGTTTAAACAAAAATAAAATATTGAGTAGTAGGCCAAAGCAATAATGTTAGAAAACTCATGAATTATCTCAGATTTTTGGAGGGGTTTTTTTCTTTTCTTTTTTTTTCTTTTTTTTTTCCTTTTTTATTTTTTTATTTGTAGTTGGTCTCTTATATTATTTGCCAAAGTTTAAAATGTGCTGAGGTGTCATTAAACAAATATTCATTTCCTTTCCTAATACATGTACATGTATTAAGGATATTTATATCTCAGCTATTCAAAAGGAAAGTGCTTGCAATTCCTTCCATCCTATAGATCCAGTGGCTGGCAATCACAGTAGTTGGACCTATGGTGGCGACAGCGGGTTTCCTCTCTCAATATCTGTGTGGTCCTTAACCATATGTCTGATGCCATGTAATTGTAAATATAATGTGTTGAGTGTGTTGTTAAATAAAACATTCCTTTCTTTCTTTCTGGACCCATGGTGACCGTGTATGAACCTTAATTGGATGTAAAGTTTGTTTTGGTTAGCAATACCACTAGAGCACACTGGTGGGATAATGGGATCATTGACTGCTTACAGGTGCAGATCATCTTTGCTGATTAATGCAGCAGATATATATATTATTTAAAATAAAGTGCATGTACTATTATCCATACAGTTCAAAACATCTGGACTTCTTTCAGAATTAAATGTCACACTAAGAAGTGATATGTTCCATTGCAGCTGCTCATACTGTCACATACTACCATATTTTAACATATGTGTTAGCTTCTGTTCTTTCTTACATCACATTAATTGAAATATTATTATTAATTAAACTTGGTACCATTTTGTAACAAGTTTATGGCCTATATGATAAGGGCAACCACCTAACAACCGTCTAAGCTTCATCACATAATAAATGTAACCAATGTTCAAATACAATGTCACTGATCAATACATGTACAACTCAAATTAACAGACTATATCAAATATTGCATCATGTTATATTTATTATACTTAAAATACAATGCAAAACTACCTCATCTAGATTTTAAGAAGAAGATGAGGAGAGGAAAAGCTTTATAAAAAAATTGGTGAAGTGAACATCAATTGGTACATTTGGTAATGTTTCATCATGTTCTGCATTCATTTAGAAAGATTCCAAATTATAAACTGGGTTCATATTGTAATATTTTATTATTGAATACAACTACTTCTGGTAATAATAAAATTTAAGCAAAATAATTGAATATTTTACTTAAAATTGTTATAGGATTATGTACCTGTAACTGATAATTAATATGTCATTGTTATGTTAAAATGTCTGGGATTGATCCCTGTCGGTGGCCCCATTGGGTTATTTCTCATGCTGGGGCAGGACATAGCCCAGTAGTAAAGCGCTCGCTTGATGTTTGGTCGGTCTGGGATTGATCCCTGTCGGTGGGCCCGTTGGGTTATTTCACATTCCGGCCAGTGCTGGGGCAGGACGTAGCCCAGTGGTAAAGCGCTCGCTTGATGCTCGGTCGGTTTGGGATTGATCCCTGTCGGTGGGCCCGTTGGGCTATTTCTCGCTCCAGCCAGTGCACCACGACTGGTACATCAAAGGCCATGGTATGTGCTATCCTGTCTATGGGATGGTGCATATAAAAGATCTCTTGCTGCTAATCGAAAAGAGTATCCCATGAAGTGGCGACAGTGGGTTTCCTTCCTCAATATCTGTGTGGTCCTTAACCACATGTCCGACGCCATATAACCATAAATAAAATGTGTTGAGTGCATCGTTAAATAAACTATTTCCTTCCTTCCTTCTTCCGGCCAGTGCTTGTATATGTATATCAAAGGCCATGGTATATACTAGAGCACATTGATTTATTAGTCATCGGCTATTGGATGCCAAACATTGGGTAATTTTGACATATAGTCTTAGAGATGAAACCTACTACATTTCTCCATTAGTAGGAAGGGATCTTTTATATGCACCATCCCAAAGATAAGATAGTACATACCATGGCCTTTGATATGCACAGTTGGTGTGCACAAGCTGGAATGAGAAATAACTCTGATGAGGATCGATCCTACATCGACTGTGCTTCAAGCGAGTGCTTTACCATTGGACTATGTCCCGCCCCAGAGGTTAGTCTCGTGCACGGAATAAAGGTTTACACTAGTGTATACATTTGTAATTAATATTCACTTATTTCATTATTATTTTACAAAGCAATAAGTGCATCAAATACACCATACAATTAGGTTTCTGCATGTGTTAGAACTTTGTCATTAAATGTCTTTTTATCGTTAAACAGTTCAATGTATTTCAAAACTTGTGCGTGTGTGCAACTATTCCAAAATATTTCATCAAAGTATTTTAAATACTAGGCTGTTTCTTGAAACAATTTTTAACACATTAAGGTAATGATTCTGTGTATTTCATTTACTAATAATTTTCTTTATTAATTAATGAAATTAGCTAATATACACCAAAGGTTTATATCAAAGCGAACATTTAGACTGCACATTAAACCATCTGCTATGCTGTAGGTTGAAGGCCTCGCTTACTCCAAGTATCCCAATCATGCTGTCGTACACTTCATGAAGTTGGATGTAAACTCATTTACCTTTCAATATATTCATGTACAAGCTGATGAAATAAGCTTGGACAAGCAAATTACACACTAATTAAATTCTACTTTAAAAATTTACCCTCTAATAGGGATAAGTTGCAGGTACAGTTGAGATAATGCAGATGTAATTATATAATGTGAATCTGGGTTCTTTGAAATCATTTATATAATGAAGAAAATTCAATAACATTTGTCATTACCTAATCAGCTTAACGACTAATTCATAACTTAATCACCAAGTCCGTTACGCCTGTCTGGACAGTTTTTTGAAAGCCAAGGGTTATTATTTACTGTATTACCGTAATTAGCATACATATAGCTGTTTGTTTTAGGTATTTATGAAAAACAAGCAGAATCATATAAATAATCAATGAATGTCACCAATTAGACAGCTTTCGTCAGTGTTTTAGTTTTATGGTAGGAGAACTCAAAATGAAATTTTGAAATGTTGGATGGAGGTGTATGATGTACAAAAATGCATTTCATCCTGAAAAATAACTACAAACCAAAGTTAAAGTTAAACATTTGTTTTGTTTAATGACACTACTAGAGCACATTGATTTATTAATCATCAGCTATTGAATGTCATACATTTGGTAACTTTGACATACATGTATAGTCTTAGAGAGAAAACCCACTACATTTTTCCATTAGTAGCAAGATATTTTTAATATGCACCATCCGACAGACAGGATAGCACATACCAATGCATTTGGTATACCCGTTGTGGAGCACTGGCTATAACGAGAAATAGCCCAATGGGCCCACGGACAGGGATTGATCTCAGACCTATCATGAATCAAGCGAGCATTTTATCACTGAACTACGGATTGTTTGAAAAATGTTGGAGAGCAATAAAGTGTTATCCTGAAATGATGTAGAAGAGCTATTGCTCTCAGATTCACAGTAAATGTGAGTAAAATAAATGATTGATATCATTGTGTGATGAGGCAAACAGCCTCTCACCCATGTGGAAATCGTTTTGCACCAGCACACCAGAGCAAGAGCAATTGATCATGTCAAACCCTAACAACTGACAGACTGTGGCAAAAGAAGTGACTAGGTCAATCAAGCTGAGTTTCTAGCATGTGATTAGTTTCTTACTGGTTCGGCATTTCCTGACAATATGTTTCGTATTATGCACCATTTTAAAACTAAGCTATGTGTCAAAGTAAAAATTATACCATCAACAAAAAATATAACAGGCTGGTTTTGTGCAAAGTTGCAGTGTCTGATATTAAAAAGTGGGTGTTTTTTATGAATTGCCCAGTATATGAGAATAACAAGGTGACCACTTAAAGGCAATGTCCTGAGTTTGAAGCCATTATAAGATGCAAATAAAATTATGTATTAAATAAAAAAAATTGTTTAGAATACCAGGGTTTATATATATATATTCAGTGTATTTGTGATCGTGTACTGATATTTTTTGCAGTGATCATGTTTCATTTTAATTAATAATATATAGATATATATATATATATATATATTGTACAAACAAAATCATTGGGAGTTAAAATCTGATTTGTGCTAGCATAAAGATGACAACAAACACATTGTTTATACAGTTTGTTTGTTTTGTTTAACGACACCACTGGAGCACATTGATTAATTAATCATCAGCTATTGGATGTCAAACCTTTGTTAATTCTGACTCGTAGTCAATACAGGAAACCCGCTACATTTTCTAAATGCAGCAAGGGATCTTTTATATGCAGTTCCCACAGACAGGAAAGCACATACCACGGCCTTTGTCCAGTTATGGTGCACTGCTTGGAATGAGAGAAAAAAAAGTGCAATCAGCTGAATGCATCCACCGAGGTGGTTTGATCCTGTGATGCAAGCGCCTCGAGATAGAACTCAACCGACTGAGCTACATCCCGCCCCTTGGTGGTTTTTTTTGTGTTTTTTTAATGGTAATCATTTTTTTTTTTTTTTTTTATACTTGTACTTGTACTTATACTTATACTATACTTGCCCCTTGTTTATACAGAGACTGACATTCAAAACAATATGTAATTTGTTTACATCAGAAAGCCTATGTTAGTTGGAAACATCTTAAAATGGAAGCAATTTCCAGACTGTCCCTTTAAGACAGGAGACTGCTTTACTTGAGGTGGATCATTGGGTGAGTGTGACTCTGACGACAACAATTCTACCTTTATGTGTGTTATTTCTTCTTCTACCCCCCAGAGGAAGCTTCATCGCCTTTTGTCATTTTAGTGAAAGGTAATCTGAAAATAAACCATCCTCTAGGGGAGCAGATGTCATTTTATGTAGAAAACACTTATTTGTTGCTTTTACTTGGTGTTTGGTGTTCTTTTTTAAAATAACCAGTTGGCATGAACATACTACTGAACTTATTCAAGGCTCAACATTGATGGGGAGGGGGGGGGGGGGACAAAAAAGATAAAGTTTGTTTGTTTAATAACACCACTAGCAGTGGTAGATCCAGAAAATCCATTTAGGGGGTGCCCAATGACATGAGGTGGAAAGGAAGGAAATGTTTTTTTTAACGATGCACTCAACACATTTTATTTACGGTTATATGGCGTCAGAAACATGAGGTGGAATGCCAAGGGAACTTTGGGGGAAGTTTGGAGAGGGATTGAATTTTTTTTTTTAAATTAATATATAATAAAATTATAACTCACAAAATTTAGGGGAGGTCCAGGCCCCCGGACCCCCCCCCCTTCCCTCCTAGATCTGCCTGTGACTAGAATACATTGAATTATTAATCATCATATACATGTATTGGATTTCAAACATTTGGTAATTCTGAGAGTCTAAAGGTCAATTCATACTTTGCAATTGCCGACCTCATGTGCAACTGAATTAAAAAAATTATTAGGTAAACTAAAAAGGCATTGAACAAATGCACACTAAAACTGTGATAAAATCATACTGAATTCACTGAAAAATTAAGATTAGGTTTCAACAGGAGAACTGGGTGGGTCAACTACTTGGCAGTGAAGTATAAATCTAGCTTTAGAAAGGAAACCTGTTACATTTCCCCCATTAATACTCAGGGATCTGTTATATGCACCATCCCACAGACAGGATAGTACATACCATGGCCTTTGATATACCAGTTGTGGGGCACTGGCTGAAATAAGAAATAGCCCACCAACAGGGATCAATCATAGACTGACCACATATCAGGTGAGCGATTTACCACTGAGTTACACTCTACTCCCAAACAGGAAAAAAAACCCAATGCACTCAACACATTTTATTGACGGTTATATGGCGTCAGACATATGGTTACGGATCACACAGATTTTGAGAGGAAACCCGCTGTCGCCACTACATGGGCTACTCTTTCTGATTAGCAGCAAGGGATCTTTTATTTGCGCTTCCCACAGGCAGGATATCGCAAACCATGGCCTTTGTTATGGATCACTGGTCGGTGTAAGTGGTTTACACCTACCCATTGAGCCTTGCGGAGCACTCACTCAGGGTTTGGAGTCGGTATCTGAATTAAAAATCCCATGCCTCGACTGGGATCCGAATCCAGTACCTACCAGCCTGTAGACCGATGGCCTAACCACGATGCCACCGAGGCCGGTCCCAAACAGGAAGCAATTGCCACTCCAAATGCACAATGTACTTTGTGATAATCAGTTGCACAAGCAGCTTTTGCCTTGTGTCTTAAAGGACTGTACAAATGAAATAAATTTGTGCCAACTATGTTAGCATTATTATTTATATATAAAAATTATTACATAAAATAAGCATAAAATTTATATCAGTGAAAGAGAGGAAGGAAGGAATGTTTTATTTAATGACTCACTCAACACATTTAAATTATTTTTATATTTCATCAGACATGTGGTTAAAGAACACACAAATACAGATAAATGAAACACGCTGCCACCACGCAATGGGCTGTTCTTTCCAATTAGCAGCTAAGAATTGTTCATATGCAGCATCCAACAGACAGGATAATACATACCATGGTCTTTATTACACCAGTTTTGGAGCACTGGCTGGAACGAGAAATAGCCCAATATCAGTACAAGCGATATGCAGCATTCCACAGACAGGATAATACATACCATGGTCTTCATTACACTAGTTGTAGAGCAATGGCTGGAACGAGAAACAGCCCAATATCAGTACAAGCAGTCTAGAACTGTCTCTCAATTTCTAACATTTGCTTCCAGATTAAAATGTCCCAAAATGAATCTTGATCATTACTTGTTTCAGTACAGTTTTTTCCGTTTTCCAAAGGGAACGAGTTAAAATAATGGAAGTGTAAATTCTCCAGAGTACATAAAGATGAATGTCAGATTATAAACAGAGGAATGTTTCTTTGATGACAGGGTCAACATGGATAGAGCTCAGCACTATAGAGTGCACATAGGTCATAGGATTGCTTGCCCTTATAGCAAACGTGTCAGGGGTTTTTCACCATCCAGTCTGTCCTTCATGGCTGGTACATTAAAGGCTGTGATATGTGCTGTGCTGTCTGTGGGAATGTGCATAATATATGCAACAAAATGAAATATAAGGCCAGTATAATATTTGTGCAAGTTTTGCTCACATGAGACATTTAAAAATCTTGTACACTGTGTGGGGGGTTTTCCTCATAATTTATGAAAACTACACATTATTTTGTTCACTCAGAACTGTTGTTTAAATGATTATGTTTAAGAAAATACTACAATGGAAGAATTAAGCTGTGGTTGTTGTTGTTTTTACCATATTTAGAGAACAATTCTAAAAATATATCTACTGGTCCTTAATTAATTTTGTTCAGTATATTATAAATAGAGATTAACTAGTTAATGATGTCGGATATTTGCTTTATTCTGTGAAAGTACGAACGGGAAATTCTGTGAGGCTCTGCTGAGCAGAATTTCTCATTCAGCCTGAACAGGATAAAGCCAATATCTGATGTCATCAGCTAGTTATTATCTTTATCCGGCAGACCATAAAAATTAAGGGGAAAAGCTATTATTTCTGTTATTTCAGCCACATTGTACAGTGACCTGGAGGTCAAATGAGCGATTTTGTAATGTAGCTATGCATGTGACATCACATGAGTAGTAGCAGGATATGACTGCTTTATCCGTCATCATATTCTGTCAGTAGAAACGATGGTTTCATGATATGACTGCTTTATCCGTCATCATATTCTGTCAGTAAAAATGATGGTTTTATGATATGACTGCTTTATCCATCATCATATTCTGTCAGTAGAAACAATGGTTTCATGATATGACTGCTTTATCCGTCATCGTATTCTGTCAGTAGAAACGATGATTTCATGATATGACTGCTTTATCCATCATCATATTCTGTCAGTAGAAACAATGGTTTCATGATATGACTGCTTTATCCATCATCGTATTCTGTCAGTAGAAACGATGGTTTCATGATATGACTGCTTTATCCATCATCATATTCTGTCAGAAGAAACGATGGTTTCATGATAAATGCTCTTTTCCTTTTAAACAGATTAACCATACGTGAGTCATAATTACATCTGTTGATGTTCATTTTAATGCATATTAAAAATGGATTTCCTTCTAGCCTGTATTATGGTAGAGTTTCCTCTAGGTTATATACATACGTGTATTCCTTTCTTTTCTTTGACGATACTTCAGTACACAGATTCATAAATGACTATTAGATGCAAACAAGTGATCATTTTACATCTCATGAACTGGGTTTTTTTAGGTTACATTTTTTTTTTTTTATTAATATCATTATTATAAATTATTGTAAACTTATGGTGAGTGTGTTCTGTATTGTGATTGCTTAATTACATTCTTTTTCCGTGATCAAATGAAAATAACACCCGGAAAGCTAATGACATCATTAAAAAATGACATCATTAGCAAATGGAACAGGCGAAATTGACGATTCAAGGGTCTACAGTTATGATTGTAGCCAGGTATTTGTTTCAAGAAATACCAAATATACAGTTAGTTCCATAGAAAAACAGTCAGTTTACAATGGACATAACCATATTGAGTTTTTAAATTTGCGGGTGTTATTATCTATTTGATGCCCGCAAACACCTTCGGTCAAAAATGACATTTGTGGGATCAAATAGACAATAACACCCACAAATCTAAAAACTTCATATGGTTATCTCCTAAATGACTAATCTAGGGCTGTTTTTACAAGAAATAAAAATTAATAAAAGCAGTAAAATAATCCAGTCACGTATCATAAATCTGATATCGTATGGTTTGTGAGGATGGGACATATATGTAGCCCAGTGGTAAAACCCTTGCTTGATGTGCTATTTCTCGTTCACATCAGAGTACTACAACCAAAGGCCATGGTATGTGCTATCCTGTCTATGGGATGGTGCATATAAAAGATCCCTTGCTACTAATGAAAAAATTTAGCAGGTTTCCTTTCTTATACTACATGTCAAGATTACCAATAGTCCGACATCCAATAGCCAATTATTAATAAATCATTAAACAAGTCGTTGCTTTATATAGTTTGTGAGAAGAACATGAAATCTTCATGTACAGTTTAATTTCTAAAGATAAAGCCGTCACTGTTACTGCCTTCGTCAGATAACCAACACCTATATCTTGTCTCACAGAGATAACCAACACCTATATCTCGCCTCACAGAGATAACCAACACCTATATCTCGCCTCACAGAAATAACCAACACTTATATCTCATCTTCCAGTGATTACCAACACTTATATCTCATCTTCCAGAGATAACCAACACCTATATCTCGTCTTCCAGAGATAACCAACACCTATATCTCACCTCACAGATATAACCAACACCTATATCTCATCTTCTGGCTCTGTCTAGGCAAGTCAAAAATGACTTCTCCCACAGGAGCTGAATGCAGACTGGATCAAGCGGCATGGAAGTGCTGTATCAATTGTCTCTCTAATGTACTTCTGTCAGCCAGTGAAACATGACATTTGGTACAAATCCTCGAGATGCAGATGCATTAACACACTACATTCACAGGTTCATGGCAGGGAGGTCAACTCTCACTGGGTTTTCGTTCACATGTTTCATTGGCTGTGGATGAGGAAGTCAGACTGACTTTGACACCAGGACCAGGGTGAAGCCCAGTCCTTGTCTTAATGGATGGCAGGAATTAAAATTATCCCACTGGATTCATAAATACACCTACATGTAGACTAGAATAAAAATTGTATTTTTAAAATCAGAACACAGTGATACATGGTCTTTTACAGCTAGACTATAAGACTCCATCATACACAGTCATGTAGGATAGAAAAAGTACACCTGAGGTGGTGGAAATTTCAACCTGGGATGAGGCCTGTGCCCCTACTCCACTAATAAGCATATATATATGAAACATAAATTACAATAAAAGGTTATTGATTGACAATATAACTAAACAATAGGATCAACAGTTTATGACTGATTTATTCCAGTCTGACATTCTCTTTGATCTTGTAGTAATGTGTCATGCTAACATATGTAATGAAATTTTCTTTCCCTTAATAATAATTAATTGGTATCTCTAACGCAAATGGTGTTGCTAATATATTTTGCATGACTTTGGTAGCTGATGATTTCAAATGCTTTTGATGGATATAATTCACTGCAGAATGTTTACCTGGGGTATGGTGGGCCTCACAATTGATTCCTCATCATTTCATTTAATTTCAACTTATTTCCATACTTACATCCAATTAAGGTTCAAGCACACTGTCCTGGGTTCACACCTCAGCTATCTGGGCTGTCTGTCCAGGACAGAGGTTTAGTTACTAGTGGTTAGTTGTTAGTTAGAGAGAAGAGGCTGTAGTGGTCTTACCAATAAAATCGGTCTGGGTGGGAGCCGGAACTGGGCTGCGAACCCTGTACCTACCAGCCTTATGTCCGATGGCTTAATCACTGAGGCCAGTGATTCCTCATCAGTGTAGGCTCTACCACCTGTCTAATTTAGGGGCAATAAGTAAACCAGTGGTAAAACACTTGCCGTATGCATGGTCGATCTGTGATCGAGCCCTGTCGGTGGGCCCATTGGGCTATATCTTGTTTCAGCCAGTGCACCACAGGTTGCACTATACCAATTAATTTCCGGCTGGGTCGAAGTTCGAGGTGTACCGAACTTTTGATAGAGAAGTTAACACCACAAGTCCTGTGATTGGTTATAAATGTGAGTGTGTTGGTTGTAAAAAAAATTAGTTTCATCTGGGCTAAAAATGTATGCAATTTTA
The DNA here is from genome assembly GCF_016097555.1 of Gigantopelta aegis. Classification (NCBI taxonomy): domain Eukaryota; kingdom Metazoa; phylum Mollusca; class Gastropoda; order Neomphalida; family Peltospiridae; genus Gigantopelta; species Gigantopelta aegis. Next base: position 33,570,140 of record NC_054704.1, on the reverse strand, counting down.
TTTGATGTAGTACCACCGTGTCAAGTAGCCTTGTGCTTGGAACATGTATGGGGTACCTGTAAAAAAAAGTACTAAAATTTTGTGCGAAACTAGGGGTGTTGCAGAAACATCTGGTTATACCGAAAATGAGCCATGAAAGGTACCATTTTCTGCAGTTAATACTTTGAGGTAGGGGTTGTAGTACTGATATTTATGGGTCACAGTTTGGTTGATATATTGCATATAGTGTTTTTAAACACAAACGTTAACATGGTCGCCTATGGGATTTGAATTGGTATAGTCCAACCCACAACTGGTGTATCAAAGACTGTGGTATATGTTTGTGGAATGCTGTATATAAAAGGTTCCTTGCTGCTGCTAATCGAAAGAATAGCCCATATTGTGGTGGCAGTAGGTTTTCTCTCAAATTATTTATGTAGTCTTTAACCATATGTCCTCTTCAGTATAATCATACTTAAAATGTGTTGAGTGTCTCATTAAATAAAACGTTTATTTCATTCGTACAGAATAACAACAAGGGATATTTGCTAGTGTAGTAGATACCACCACTTGTTGTTTAGCACCAATTTCACCAAGAAAAATAAACCGAGTCATTAATGAAGACAATTGATCCTAATATAGACCATCGCACTTCAAACAAGTAGGGGCGAGATGTAGCCCAGTCGTAAAGCGCTCGCTTGATGCACAGTCGGTTTGGGATCGATCTCTGTCGGTGGGCCCTTTAGGCTACTTCTCACTCCAGCCGGTGCACCACGACTGGTATATCAAAGGCCGTGGTATATGTTATCTTGTCTGTGGGATGGTGCACGTAAAAGATCCCTTGCTGCTAATCAAAAAGAGTAGCCCATGAAGTGGCAACAGCGGGTTTCCTCTCTCAATATATGTGTGGTCCTTAACCATATGTCCGATGCCATATAACTGTAAATAAAATCTGTTGAGTGCATTGTTAAATAAAACATTTCCTTCCTTCAAACAAGTACTCCTCAACCAAACTACATCTTGACATCATCTTCTCCAGGAAAAAGTGTTTATAAAAAAATATCTTTCATTAGAGACATCAATTAATTATTAAAGGAAACAAAAGTAGTTTTTTATCTGTTGAGTGAACAGTGCTGTTCCACATTCTTTAATGATGGGAACTGAGATGTAGCTCAGTGGTAGAGTGTTTACCTGAGGTGTAGTGGGTCATAGGGTCGATTCCCCTTGGTGGACCCAGTGAGTTTTCCACTTGTCTTAACCAGTGACCCATGATTGGTGTACTAAAGGATGTGGTATATGTTTTCAAAATCACATATGAAACATGAGCAGGTTTCCTCTTTTGTACTATACAGTTATACTTTAAATAACACACTATTCCTTCTTCTACTCTCTCTCTCTCTCTCTCTCTCTCTCTCTCTCTCTCTCTCTCTCTCTCTCTCTCTCTCTCTCTCTCTCTCTCTCTCTCTCTCTCTCTTTAAAAGCCCATTTTTGTGGGGTCATATTATGGTAGGGCATTGTCCGTAAACATTTCATAAAATAAAATGGGTGTAGTTCAATTGTAGATCTAGTGTGTTATGTAACTTACTAGGTCACCATGTCCTACTTTTGACAGGTGTATCATGTATCTCACTGGTACTCTTTTTTTTTTTTTTTTTTTTTTTTTTTTTTTTTTTGCTTTTCCTTTTTTTTCTTTTCTTTTTTTTTGATATGATGAATATGAAAACTTTAACTACACATTCACATACACAGTACACACATTATGTTATCTATATTTATCAACATATTAAAGTTATTTATTTATACATGTATTATATGTAGAGAACCAGTCATTTGGTTCAATGAAGGTGTTACAACAAAACAGGATCCATTTTCATGATTAATTCATACGGTTGGCATCCTGTACAGTCTTCATATCTGCATTTTGTCAAGGACAGGAGAAAAATATTGGCTTGGTGACAAATCATTTAGGGTTTATTTAAAATATTGGCTTGGTGACAAATCATTTAGGGTTTATTTAAAATATTGGCTTGGTGACAAATCATTTAGGGTTTATTTAAAATAAGAGAAGAAGAAAACCCACTTGCTATCGGATATATTTTACAAGATGTTTTTTTTTTTACAGAATCTGGAATAGCTTGATTTTAATTTCTGTAAGAATAAAAATACACAAATGCCAAAATATACAAAATTTGCAGTGATGATGATACTGGCAGTGCAGTTAATTATTTAATGTCCATATAGTATACAGGTACAACAAACCATTGTTTACTGGTGTATTACTAATACTATAACTATTATATATATAAACTCAAGTTAGATCTTTTGCTCTTTGTTGTTTGTTTATACTTAGTTTCATGCTTATATCCAGTTTCGTACTTATATATCCAATTAATGTTCAAGCATGCTGACCTGGGCACACACCTCAGCTATCTGAGTTGTCTGTCTAGGACAGTCAGTTAGTAATAGAAAAGTCAGTGTAGTGGCCTTACACCTACCCCTTGAGTCATTAAACTCATTCTGGATGGGAGCCAGTACTGGGATGTGAACCCAGTATCTGCCAACCTTAAGTCAGATGGCTTAACCACTGTACCACCGACGCTAGTGAACGTCTTCTGCTACCAGCCTCGGTGGTGTATGAGTAATCAGTCAGATTTACAGGCTGACAAGTACTGGACTTGCGTCCTGGTACTGACATCCATTCAGAGCAAATTTAATAGAATGGTTCAGTGGGGAGGTGCAAGGCCACAATACCAACTCACTAACCACTAACTGTCACACCAACTGTCACACCAACTGTCACACTAACTGTTCTCTCACTAACCACTAACTGCTCTCTCACTAACCACTAACTGTCACACTAACTGCTCTCTCACTAACCACTAACTGTCACATTAACTGCTCTCTCACTAACTGTCACACATTAACTCACCATCATGGGTAGACAGACTATAAGTGGACCTAAATAGTAATTAAGAAAAACAATTAAGAATGAATTTCTGATTTAATTAATGAAAAAAGGATGTATTTATTATGAATTAATTGCAGAAATACAACAATTAAAGTTTTGCTCACAATTAACCAGTCATGATTGTCTAGCAACCTGCTGAAAATAAGAACCCTTGTTGTAGTGAAAAAAGATGCAGTTAATTGCAGACAAAGTTTTGGTTGTTTAACAACACCATAAGGCAACATTGATTCATTAAGCATTGTGTGATGTATGTAGTAGATATCTAAGATGTCAAACATTTGGTAATTTAATATATAGTCTTAAGAGAGGAAACCTGCTACATTTTTACATTAGTAGCAAGGGATCTTTTATATGCACCATCCAGCAGACAGGAAAGCACATACCACAGCCTTTCATATACCAGTCGTGGTGCTTAATTGCTGAAATACAACCGTTTTGCTCAAAATCAGTCATGATTGCCCAGCAATCTGCTGCAGATAGGACTCCAGGTTGTAGTATTCATGTATGTTCAGATTTAAATACATTTTAAAAAGCCTATTAAATCTAGATAAATCAATATATATTAATTATGTTATATAAATAGAAAATAATACATGAGTGGCCATTAGAGTTGTGAAATAAATGGTATCTAACGGACACAAATATATTATTCTATTTCTTACATATCCTCAAAAACCAGGTTTTAAGCAAATTTTAACATCTTTTTCAACTAAATGTTATTTACAGCCGCTGCACTTAAGCGTCACAGACCCATGGATGTCAGGTTAACTATATGTCACAGTCTAATCGATTTCCATTGTGTAGTTTTTCATTGGATGTATGGCATTGATGATCTGGTCATCACCTAGGAGCAGCCAGTCGTATGCCTTAAAATTGTTAACACATGTACATGTGTGTAAACAACCATGTGTTATTAAAAATAACGCATGGTGTTCTCACCAATGGATGTGTCAGAAATGTATATATTTGAAATGAATATGACACAGCTGTTCAGAACAATACAACTGGTAAAACATACTAATGTACAAACATTAAACTGGTCCATACAACTAATATGCAAATGAACACTGTGATGCTCGACACACTTATCATTTGAAAACACTGGTCTGAATATGCCATTACACTGTATAGTTCTTGTGCACTGAAGCAACCGAATCACCAGGAACTAAAAGCATATGGTGTGAAATTTGTATGAATTCTGTTCACATCTGTTTATTATGAGGGATTCATTATCACACAAACTGGAAATCCTTCATGTATACTGCATCCATTGTTATATTCTCACTACATAGAATTGTATCAGGTGTGAACAAACTACGCCTATTACTGTATGAAATCAATTAAAAATGTTTAATACAGGCAATATGCAAAAATTAATTTTATAGCAAACATTGTGTGATGTATGTAATAGATACCATTGACATCCCAAACT